>NC_091746.1:50174180-50424180 GCF_043380555.1 Nothobranchius furzeri
AGGTTTTTGGAGTCCAGTGAACTCATGTTCATGTTCTAGAAACCAGTTAGAGATGATCCAAGCTTTGTGACATGATGCACTCTCCTGCTGGAAGCAGCTATCAGAAGACGGATTCATGTAGTCATAAAGGGACGGACATGGTCAGCAACAATACTCAGGTAGGCTGTGGGGTTTAAACCAGGCTCAGTTCTAAGGACTCCAAAGTGAATCAAGACCATCTCCCCTACACCATCAGCAGCAGCCAGTACCACTGATACAAGGCGGGAAGGGTCCATGCTTTCAGGTTAGCTCCAATTTCTGAGCCGACCATCTGAATGCTGCAGCTGAAACTGAGACTTATCAGACCAGGAACTGTTTCCAGTCTCCTCTGGTCCAGCTCTGGTGATCCTGTGTGAATTGTATCTACAGGTTCCTGTTCTTAGCTGACAGCAGTGATACCAGGTGCGGTCTCCTGCTGCTGGAGTCCATCTGCTTCAAGCTTCAGAGATGCTGTTCTGGTTGTTTCAGCAGTTATTTAAGCTACCGTTGCCTTTCCATCAACTAGAACCGGTCTGTGTCCATTCTTCCCTCACCTCTGGCATCAACCAGACCAGTTTCTATAACTCTAGAGATGGTTGTGGGTGATAATCCCAGAAGATCAGCAGTATCAGGATTACTCCGTTTGTCTGGTAACAAGTTAACAAATGACCTTTAGAGGTGGCCACACTTTAATCTGAGAGGAGATCCACACTTAACGATTCTCCGTTTCCTTCCTTCAAGCTAAGCTGCTGTCCCCAGCTCCAAAATCAGGATTTAAGATAGATTTCCAAAGTACTGACATATGAACTCCTTGTTTACGTAGAAACGGAGCTGGTTTCCAGTCTGCATTACCCACATCTGATTAGCACAATATGGTAGAAATGTCACTGATCCCCCCCCTCACACCCGTCTTTGCATCGAAGTGACTTCCTGCTGTAAGTTTGACGCACACAAACACATGCAAACAAGTATGGATTCATGGCAACACACAGCATAGATACAGTCAAATCCCCCCACACACTCGTAGGCTTAATGAGAGCCAGATGAGGGGCTTGTGAAACAAACACACATTCAGACAGCTGACGTCATTTGATTCCACCATCTCATCTCTGCTGTCAGCTTCAAATCCTGCTGCCTCACCAGATCACTGTGCAGCTGGACGGAGGACAGCAGTGAAGGACGGACAGATGGACAGGAGGGAGGACAGAAAAGAGGGGCGGATGAAAGATTAAGAGAGAGGAAGTGAAGCAGAGAGTTGTTGGGAGTAGTTAGACCCTTATCTGGATCAGACAGCTGTTGGTGTACTTTTATTTTTAAGAAAGAGGGAGGATTTAATATAATTAGACTAATAAATAAAGCTAAAAATCCTGTTCCTTTTGCATAAGACTGTTTACGCCTAGAAGGAGAAGAGTCTGTGAAAATACCTTTTTGTAAAACCCCCAGAGCTGTGTAAACAACCCAAAATAAAACATTTCAAATAAACATGAAGATTTTTGTCAAATTGAGGCCGTTTTATGCCAAAAAAAATTCAGAAATTCTAGAATCCTTCTTGTGCTTCCAGATTAAAGAAGCAGACAGCAATCTCCTGCAGGTAAAATGCTGACGACTCACAAATTATTTGCACAAATGCATTAAAAAATAAAAACAACCAAGAGTTATCCCCTTTAACTGCCTGAAAACCAACATTTTCCTGAGGTTTGATAACAAATTAAATTCAAAAGTTAGTAAATAACTCAACATTTTCAAAATAAAGGTGAAAATTACTGGGTAAATAAATATAAATCAATAAAGAGGAGTCGAACAGAGAGATCTACTCAAAACGGTCGATTAATGAAGAAAATAAGATATCTGACATTCTGTCGTTAAGATTTTGTGAGAAAAGAGCTTCAGAAAGTAGAAGAAGCAGAACAAGGAGAAGACACTTTCAGCTTTAGGTCCAACCCTGGCGGCAGCATCCTCCTTTGGGAGCCTCCATTAAACACTCCACCTCTGACTCCCTGAGCTCTGCTCCCGTTTGTTACAACCCAGAGCCTAAAGGTCACGGCCTGGATGTAGTCGGGGAAACCAAGGCCAGAGCAGGGTCAGAGCACCACTACACGTGGATCTCTTCAGATTAATCCCTCGGACGCTTTGTGAGGTCTATAAAATCACAGAGCTAAAATGTCTCATAAGGTCTAGAAAGAGATTTTTAAGTATTAAAACGTTGCAATAAAACCACCTCATTAGCTTTACATGCGTCTTATTTTCAGTATTACTTTGCATTTCAGACTAAATGCATGCTTAATCTCAAGGCTGGCTACAACAGTTTGGACTTTTAAGAAACAAAGTGAGAGTGATAGAAGACACAAAGAGACATTTTAGCAGAAGCCCAAGAGACGTGATGTGACTACCTGGCGAGGTTCGGATGCTGAGGTTGCGTGTGAACTCATCTTTGAGCCCAGCGAGAACAGATGTCATTTCCTCCTTCACCTCATCCAGACTGATGATGTCTTCCACCAGAGCCGAGTTAATATTCACCTTCGCTGACTGGCCCTTTGCCTTCACTTGGAAGATCAACAAGAAGAAACTGAGAAAATCAGGTTCATATGAAGACAAATATCCCATCAACAAACTCACATTTGAGCCAGTGAAAATATCAGAGTTGAGCAACGTTTGAGCTTCAGTGACTGAACTTTCTGGACAGACCTTTTGCTTTCTTGGTGGCGTAGAGCCTGACGCTTGCAGGAGCAAGAAGGTGAGAGGTGCCGGGACAAAGAGGAGGTCTAACGCCGACCCTGGAGGTGGCGGCGAGGGGAGACTGGACCGGTCTCACCAGGGTCTGACACAGAAGCCGTCTCAGCAGGCTCAAGTGATTGAAAGCCATATCTGTGAACAAGCAGAAGGGTACATTTAAAGTAAAGGACATGTTAGAAGGATCAAGACTTAATGCAAATGAGTCATAATTATTTTAAAAAATCAACAATGAACTGTGGTTTTAATGCTTAATGAAATGAGGTAATAGCTCAGGTCAGCCAGCAGGAGGTAGGCCGACATCTTCTAAAACAACTCCCGTCAGCTCCGCTTTCCTTTCTGATTTTTCTTTGATGAATCAGACTTTAAAGGTTTAATTACATTGAATAAGACTATCGACTTTGGCAGCTGAGTAGCATTAAAAATATCACTCAAACAAATATTATGGATAAAAATTATCCCCAAAACAAGTTTCTTTCTTTTGTATTCTGTAAAAACATTTTCTACATCTCTCTGAGCTTACGTGTGATCTGTTGCTGACTAACTGTACAGATGAATGAACTTCACACGAGCACGACCTCTTTAACAACATTTTTACAAGATTTAACAGCACAAAGGGTTGAGTTTCACTACAATTTAATAATAAAAACGAATGAGTTGTAGGGGGGACCAACATTGAATAGGTCATTTAAGTTAAAAGAAATTAAGGTTTTACAACTATAAAGGGTGAATATGGAACTATTTAATAAATAATACCTCTTGCTTAGAAGTGTGCAGAATGAAGGTACAGCATTTCCTTTAAAAGCTATATTTTAATAAAAAATGACTCACAGATTTACTTTAAAAGGCACAACACTGGGTTTATGTTTACATCTACCAGCCAACAGAGGGCACCATGATAAATGACCCACACTTGTATAGCACCTTTTAGAGTCAGAGGACTCCAAAGCGCTTTACACCACAGTGCATCATTCATCCATTCACACTAGGGCTGGGCAATAAATCGAAAATTTATCATTATCGAAATTTCTGAGTCTTATCGAGATAATTTTTCCCATGTCAATAAATTTCATAATGAAAAAATGTGTGTAGATTGGCAACATTCATAGCCTTGTATCACCTGAGTCATGTAAAAATGTGACTCAACGTAATAATTGTGACAGCCCCATCTAGTGGAGAACTTTTGTCTGAGCACACCTGTAGTTACCGTCCATTTATCGTTACCATTATATCGTGATATTAATTTTAGGCCATGTCGCCCAGCCCTATTTCACACACACACACACACACTGACGGTGAAGAGCTACAATGTAGCCACAGCTGCCCTGGGGTGCAATGACAGAGCAGGCACCAAACAGTCTGCTTGACACCAGCGAGGTTGGCACTGTGGAAAATGGCGGACTCGGTGAGTCAAGCAGCTGCTTCGGAGCCCAGAAGATGTCGTTATGCTTCTCAGAAGAGCAGGAGCCATAAAAGATCAAAAACCAGAGTGAGTTTAGGTGAAGCCTACAACAGATGGACCCTCATAAAAAATGTCACATATCAGCAGCGAACCTGTTATCCTGCCGTCTGCAAACCTTGTTCTGTTGTTGAAACTACAACCTCCACACACTAGATGTCGCTTTGGTGTCCGTGTTCCATATTCAACCTCCGATGGTAAAAACTGTTAGGATTTGCATTAAAAATTTACAAGAAAAAACAAACAAATAACATTCTTTAGAAAAATGGCTTATCGATCCAAATCTTCTCATTGCAACAGTCCCAATAACTGTTTATTTGTTTTCAAAGATTAATTTAAGCAGTTCTTTAATCAGCATATCACTACTTCCTACATCATTGTTTCTGTCACTGAAAAAACAAATAAGCAAAAAGCAAATTAGTTCAGATTTAAAAATGGAAGAAAAATAAATATCCTAAATAAAATACATAAACTCTGTTTGACATGAAACAATAAGTACAACAAGTGTTTAATTAGGTAAATATGAGACTCTTATCCGACTGTGAAAATAACACATCACTTCTCCCTCTCGTCCCGTGACGATCACAAAAGCGTCCACACGTGGTTGTTTGGGCATTCCTGAGCAGGACGCTCCCATTCACAAAAACATAACAACACGGCTCTGCCTTTCTATGGAAGAATCAAACCCCAGCGTGAAAACTGTCTTGTGTGTGTCAGCTGTACCACTGACCCTGAGCAGGAACACGCAAACATAAAAGCACCTCTGCTAAATTTCAGCCCACACAGAAAGAAACTCAATTCTGTCACAGTCAGAGGCTGTGGACAGCTTGTGGTGAAATGTTCCCTCACTGGCATTCCTTACAGTCTGAGGAGTATTTATGACTTTTATATGTACGTGTGCCATTCTGCTGCATTAAAATCATCCCATAGAGAAGAATTAACTAAATATAGCAGGGATATTTTGGGGAGTTCCAACTTGAAGCCAAAAAAAGCAGAAAATCTACACTGAAAAACACATTTTTAATGATAATTTCTGATCATAATCAGTCACTCTGCGTTTTTCGTGCAGGCTGAACATGAAAAAAGTCTCCAACACCTATGTCCTGCATTAGCTTTGATAGAAAATAGATGGTGAAACCTCTTTAACAACATTTTTACAAGATTTGAAAAGCCTGACAGATCTACGTCACACTGTCACTTAACATTCATGGACTCACCATCTTGACTCAACACAGGGAAGGCTGTTGTGGGTTTAGCGTCCAGGAAACAGCAGAGAACATCTCAGCTAGCAGAAGCTAACTTTTAGCATTAGCAACGCCACCACATAGCAGAACTCCTCCAGGTTAGAGTTTTTTGTGGAGCTAAAACATCTATGTCGCAGAGCAAACCGAGTTAGTGTGGTAGAGTTGTGTTGCTGTTATCCAATCAGAGGCGAGATGTCCGAATATCAATAAGTAAGGCTCCAAATCCTGTCATGTTAAGCCGTCCTCTAATGTGGCATTCTGCTAGTTCCTGAAATAAGCACATCTGAGCTTGCCCACACCCCCAAATGAAAATGTATTGATTAAACGAGCTGCGTTTCATGGGTTTCCCCCAGAAAACTTGCTAGGCCTGGCGGACTGTGAATGCAGGGGTGGGTGGGGAGGTGCATTCAGATCATTCCGCCACCGAGCGTCGTCTGTGACTGCGGGTGGGGGGTAGACGCTTGGCCTGGTGGGGGCCTAAGCACGCTTAAAAAGAGCTGAGGGAAACCCTGAACGAGTGTTCAACACCTGTAAGAAAATTCACAGTGTTCAAGTGAGCTTCAGCACTTATTCTTTTTTGAGACACACAAATTGGAAATATTTTTGAGAAGTCTAAAGATTTCACTGATAGGTTTGCATTTATTTTGAGGAAAAATAATTGTTTGTTTTAAAAATATTGAAAGTTTTGATTTCAGAAGTCAAATCTTTACTCAAAACAAACATATTTCTAAAGAAAATAATAAATTGTTAGGGGTGTGTATTAGCAAGAATCTTGCTAAACTCCATATATCAAGATGCAGGACAGACCACTAGATAATTTGCGGTACAAAAAAAAAAAAACAGATATTTGCAATTTTTAGGGCAGAATTTAACTGCAAAACTCAGGCTAGACGCTTCCAAGACACACGCCCGGTGTTATTGCGAGATCTCATTGTTCCGTCGGAATGAAGGCGGTAAAAATTGCTGCCACCTACAGGCAGAGTTTGAATAGCACCACACAAAAGAAATACAGTAAATGTTTTTATGTAAATTCTCAATAAAAATTGACACACTGCTTTAAAATATGGATTCAGTATCATAACAAAAAGTATCTTGATATTTCAGTGCAATGATATTTAAAATATTGCAAAAACTGTCACAGATATGCTCTACAAATGTACCTAACCTATACCCCTCATCCTTTCTGGTAATTCAGGACTCTGTCCACAAATTTAGCTACAACTAAACGGAAATATTTAGGCTACTCTTCTGTTTCTGCCAGTGAAAACCCATAACAAGCAGCCACGGCTGGGAGGTTTCCTGACAGGCTGATATGAATTGCCACTCTGTGGTAGAGCTGATGGGCAGAGATGTGGGAAGGTGACAGATCTCTTTAGAGAGGAAGTCAAGCACACAAAGTGAAACACAGGTGGTCGGTAGGATACTGTAGCCTCACATCCTGTAGATTTCACAGCAGCTGCAGACACACCTCTGCTTCTTCCAGCAGTAGGAGCCAGCTGGTCAGCCCGCATGCTCCTTCTGTTTGCTTTAGAAAAGAACACTGAAGGGTATCTGATAAGTGTTCGTGCATGGCTCTGCGTCCTCAAACAAACTGCTCACAGAAATTATGAAACTCAGAAGACCATAATGTTTCAGAGGAGGATGAAAAAATAGATGATTCCAACTCTCCAATATTACAACACATTATGATGTTCTTTTCATCAGTTACAAGGCCAAAACATAATTATAGTAACAGTTTTTGAACAAAAAACCAGAAAGCCTGAACTAAGCTAATTGTTGTTTGTCGGTAAATAAGTTTATTAAATGTTTTAATTAACTAAAAAATTAATAAAATAAAACCCAAAGGAACAATAACATTTTAAATTCCAAGCACTAAAATATTATCGGGGGAAATTGTTTTATTAACTAAACCAATAACTGTCATGCTCTTTTAAATATTTCTCCCCCAAATAGACGTTCAGGACAACCAGGTCCTATATCTAATTAAATTGATCGCGTGAAAAATGGTCGAGGCATAAACAAACCATGAATTTTAGGCTACTATCTGATAGCACAGTTTAGTTGTTGACTGAAGGTCGGAGGCATTTTTTCCGTGAATGCAACTAACTGCAAGTCAATAACAACCATTTTTACTTGTCTAAAAAAAACATTACTGATAATTTAAGGTCACGAAATCATCAAAGGCACAATAAAACTGTGGATTAAACTAAAAACGATTACTTACTTCAAGCTCAAGGTTCTCACAGGCGACACATGCTAGCTAAAGGAGGAAATATTCCAGTCGATGGTAAGCTTCATCAACAAGCGACAGAGCTCTCGGAGAGTGGGTTTGTTTCTTTGTACGGGTTGCACCGAGTGGGTGGAGTTACGCGTTGATACTGATAGTTGGTCGTTGAAAGTTCATAAGGTAGATGCCAGACTACAAACCGACTGCTTTCAACAGACTCCTCAAACGTTACAAAAATATCATCATCATCCTGCGCCTTTGTTGACAGGTGGTAGCAAATTGGATGTTTTTCATTTGAGCTAACGAATCCAGCCAGTTATTTCATAGGAATATCGTTCTCTAAAATGATTACACATACGTTTTGACGTATTTAATAATCCCGAAAGTGGGATTAGTTGCAGCACTGAGTCGCACAAGTCGCCGTTGAAGAGGTTTGAAAAAACGAGGTAATTTAGTGAAGCTAAATGCTAATGCTACTTTGACACACGGGTTGTTTTAATTGTTTTGATGTAATTATTCCACGTTAAAAGATGTTTCGATCTCACGCGGTTTTGTTCATTCAACAAATTACGAATGACGCCTGTAAGTTTACTGAGTTGTAAAGATTGAGTTTTTCTTAACGGGGTCATCCCAGTCCTAGTGAAACTAAAGAAAACCTGCTGAATGTGTTCATAACTTATAAATAAGGGGGCTGGAGCACTCAGGCGAGTAAGTAGTTATTAGATGCAGACAAAGACTAATCTTTCGACCCCATGTGTGTCTTCGTCAGGTGCATGGTGTCGAAATGTCAGTTTTTATTTGCGTCACACCTGAGTGCTCCAGGTAGCTGTAGAGCACCAGACGCCTAGTGTGGCTTATTCTACTGTTTTTATAACTTTTTATTTCCCAAATAACTGAATTCGTGTAAAACTAACTTAAAGTGAACAATAGAAATTAGACTTGTTTGTAATTCGACAAACGTATTCATTTATAAAACATGTATTAATCAAGCAAGAATTTATTTATTTATTCATACATATCATTATGTTTATGTGGAATATCAATTTTCTTATGTTATGCTAAGCGTTTTCTTTTTAGTGAAAGCAGAACATCAATCACACACACACACACACACACACACACACACACACACACACACACACACACACACACACACACACACAGATATATATATATATAACTTTGTATATATACACACAGTTATAGTGCACATCTTTTGGAAAAGTTGTATAGTAACAATAAATTAAAATACATTTTTGAAAGGATGTCTTGAAAACTTTCCTCCAGTCTTTTTGACTGTTGACTGATCACTCTCGTTACAGATTTAGACCTACATGAATCACCAATGTAGTCACACATACATGTGAATACATAATGCCAGTCTATTCTGCATTAACATGAGGCAGAAGGCTAATTGTCATCCTCTTTCTGTTTAAAATCAAGCTTATTCTTCCTGCTTTTCACAGAGTACATATGTCGTCTGCAGCAGAGACGGTGGAAAATGCCTCTATTATTTCAGAGAGCACAGTGCATGATGGGAACCGTTTGTGGATTGGTAACATCGACCCAAAAATCACAGAGTGAGTAACCAGGTTTTTAACTGCTTTGTTTCTTCATCATCTCATATGTACGATTTTAGGATGATAAAATTCTTATTAAAAATAAAATTGACCAAAAAGCCATGCAGAGTTAAACAGAATTAATATGAAACTGTATTGTTTATTCAACATTTTTATTATAAAACATTGCTGCTAAAAAAACAGGCAGAACATTTGGTGTTGACTTTAGTAGTTGTTGACTCAAGTTCCTCTAATTAGGTTCACATTATGAACCTTTGGCATTGGTTTTTAATTTGCCTGGTTCTACCTCATAGAGAGGCAACATATTGTGCATGCGTATATGATTAATTAACCGTGTGTGTGTGTGTCATTGGCTGAGACAGAGCAGACAGGTCTGGCTGTGTGAAAGAGAGGCAGTGAGGCGAGGAGACCTGCTCTGCTAAGGAGCAGCCATCATTCCTCACTCACCTGCCCTGTTTACTCTCTTTGTGTCAACCTGGAGCTGCTTTTGTGTGTGTGTGTGTGTGTGTGTGTGTGTGTGTGTGTGTGTGTGTGTGTGTGTGTGTGTGTGTGTGTGTGTGTGTGTTTAAATACACCATTGAAGTTTGTGTGGCAGCTTGTTGGGGTGCAGGCTTCGACACATACAAAAGTCTGTGAACATCATTAGCTTGTCTCACTTCATCACAGGCGAGCATCTTTCTGCGTGTGTGCAAGGGTGTGTGAGCTGCTGAGAGTGTGATTGACAAGAATATTCTAATGTATGTTGTGATGGAGCAAAGGTCGTTTTTCAGGGTGAGGAGTGTTTTCTGTGTGCCTGTGGGGGCTGCTGGAGAATGTACGAGCCGCGGTTCTGGTGGGCGTCTAGACAGGCGTTTCCTTCCCCTTCCCCTGCTCTGCTTCTTTTGAAATAGTCCACTACATCACATCATGGAGGGAAAAACAAGAGAAATGCACGTGGCCCCTGTTACTGATTGGGAAGATTAATTAGCTCCAGGACAGAATGCGCAGAACTCTCTGTTCGTCCCGGTGAACTAAACTCAGCGCTGAGGGGAATGTGGACCTGGTTTAAGAAATTCTCAACCACATTTTTCTTTATTCTCTTCAGGCTTTATTGCAGGTAAACATATATATTTTTCTATAAGACAGCATCAAAATATTAAAATCTACTTAGAAACTTACTTATATTTAAAATACATTTTTAGCTGTGCTTTTCCATATTTCTTCTGATCATCTGAGCTTTCAATATACCTTTCAGAATTCCAGAGACTAACAGGTTAAGTGAATTATATGGATTTTTGTTGTAAAAATGATGCATTATCTGGGATTAAACAAATATATAAAAAAGCAATAAAGACTTCAGACCAAAAACCACCATCCTATCACATTTGCAAGATTTTAGAAAAACATAACTTCTTAACCTTTAATGATTTTATGACTTTTAAAAACTTCTGTCTCATTTACAAATCGCTGACAGGCAACACACCGGCACCCCACTGGAATACTTTAAAAGGCAAAAAAGTACCGGAAATACCCAATCGACCTCACAGGGCGATTGCTAGGTTAAATATAGGAAAAGTACATTTCACAGAATACTTTATTAATTAAGGGATGCAGTGAGTGGAATAAGTTACCGGTTAATATAAGAAACAGTCTTCCATACTTTTAAAAGTCAGTTGAAAACATGGCTACTCGGAATTCGTCAGTGCAAACATCAATCATCTGGTTTTATCAATATGTGTTTTTCTTGTCGTTTTATCCTTGTAATCTAATGATTTGCCCCATGTCTGAATTTGATTCTTTGCACGTATGGAAAATATAAGGAGTTATGTTATTTACATATTTTAGCTATCTTTGTTTTTAATTCTTTGTATGTTTTCTTTTTGAATTACCTTGCTTTAAATTGCACTGTCTGTGCCTTATGTACATGGGACTACGGATGGAAACGTACTTTGCTGATTCTGGTATATTTACTTCTTGCACGTTCATTAATATGCATTGTCCCATTCAAATAAATAAATTCAAATTCTAACGTTATCACTCACCCTCAACTCCAAACCCTCACCCAGATCTCGATTTGTCAGATTTTCACAATCATGACTGATCCAAGGACGTCCATGCAAGTTTCAGATCTCAGAACGAACCTGATTTTCCAGATGCATGAAAAAGTTCTGCAATTGTTGCTCTGGTCAAAACTATTGTTGCAAGAAACCAGCTCTTTTTAAATCTTTTACTGTATTGTCAGTCATGTAAATAAAATTCTGTTGGTGTTTAGTCAGTCATGTTTCACTGCACCCTTTCTAGCTGGAAGACGGTGAAGAGTTGCCACTGGGCTCTTTTTTTTGCAGTGATGGTTTCAGAGCCTCAGGTTGCAGAAAACCCTCCTTTTTAAGTTTCTACTTTAAATGTCAGGTCATTATTAGTTTTCAGGGCATCATAAATGTTTTTAAACTTCTATATTTCAGACTCCACCATGCAGAGAAGAAGCAGAGCAGGTGTTACTGGAGCTTTCAGCACATTTTCATGCTTTTCTACTTTTGCCTGCTTGGTAGTAATCCATCACTTTCTTCCTCTGTTTTCCGTCCCTGGCCCTCGTGTTACACATACAGTTGTGGACCTGGTGTTTGTCATGGGTTTTATTAATGAACTCAGCTTGGATGATGACCCCAAGCTGACTCATGCTGCTGCTTGAAAGTGTTCAGAAAAGATGAAGAAACTTCTGGAAGCTGCTTTGCTGGAAAGTTTACATTTATTTATGTGTTTTCCTTTTTAGCCCGTACTGCTTATAACTCCTCCTCTAGAGTTATCTTTTTCTAGACTCGACACACATCACCCCTCTTCCTTCCTTTTTCTTCTTCTTCTTCACTCCGTAGCTCTCCTATCTTTCCCACCTGGCTTCTCACCTTCTTTTCCTTTAGGCTTATCTTCCTCCTCCAACACCTTTCACCTCTCTGTCAACATCCCCTTTCTGAACTTTACTCTCCCTTTGCTTACCCTTCCCTCCCTTTTCCTCTCCTTCCTCCCCCCTTCTCTCCCCCTCTTCCTCCGGTGGATTTTACAGCCCCCAGGAGGAGCGGTCCATTGTGGTTCAGCTTGCTAGCATCCAAAAATGTTCTTGGAGTGTCTGCCGTCTAATCGGTCCCCAAAGAATACTGATAAAAAAAGCTACTACAGCTTTGTATTTGTTGCTTCTCAGGTTAAAATAACTCCAAACACCATATAATTTTTAATTTACTATCATTGTGCTGAATAATAAGTACCAAACTCTTTTTAAAGTTCATTTTTAATCCGTGATCACCAGGAATAATCCGTCTGTGGATTAACTAGTCGCCTACTGAATATCTGACCAGATCGATTTCAGTAGAAGGGTTTTGTTCATCAGCGCTGCAGGATGGACCACCTCCACAGAGGAGGTTTTAGGGTGTTGTCTGGGAAAAGCAAAACTCCTCGCTAGCCTACAGCCCCCAGGGTGTCGTAGAGGGCTGGAAGACCTTAGTACAACCTGTCGCTTTACCCCCTCCCCTTCAGCCGCAGCATCCAGCTGGGAGTCCCTCTCTCACATACACATGAACACACGCCCAGCAGTCACGTCACACACTCACTTTTGCGGTCACACACACACACACACACAAACCACTTAAGGCTGTACGAACAACAGTCGTCTAAACAATAAAGGACTCCAGCTTTGATTCCCCATGAACAGTTATACAAAACACTTGGGGTCAGTCTGAGGCCTCTGCGGTTCCATGGGGTAACACGACTATACATAAGAAGGTCTTTTTGAGTTTATTTAGTTTTTTTTTCAGTCAAACATTTTAATGGAATATTATTTAAATTGTCTCAGTAATGAAAGTTTTGGTAGGTCAAATAAATCTAAACACACACACACACACACACACACACACACACACACACACACACACACACACACACACAGCGGCATGTTAGAATCATTTGATTGACTAATTTAACTACATTGAACTGCTTTTGTAATAATTTAATCTCTTATTCTGGAGTAAAATAAAGAAACAAGCTAAATCATCACATATCTGTGGCATCAAGAAGCAACTTCTGAGTTCAAACTCAGGGATGGAGCACAATGTTTACACCTTAACAGTATCAGGATGTTTTAACTCACGGAGGCCTGCAGGTCTTCTGTTTTATGAGCAGAGCGCTGATAATCCGCTTGTTATGAGCGCTAAACGTTATTTTGCCGCTTCCTTGCGGAGCGGTAGAGAAACACAATTCAAACACGGAACTGAGCAGATTTCTGATGACGTCACACCGGTGCGCGAAGGTGCGGGATCCAACACACAGGAGAGGAGGGAGAGAGGAGGTAAACAGCGAGTTGAGGAACTGAACTGATGTCTTTGAGCTAACGTGTACCCCTCCCCCCACCCCACCCCCCCACGGTTTAGACGCGGCGCTCATGCAGGTGTCTCTTTCCGTTCCGACGCTGCTACACGTAATATTTTTAATTTATTAAGCCTATAATTTATTTTTACTCAGTAACGGATATGACTTAAAATGTAGCAAATTACAATTCTTTTTTAAAAACTTACTCAAGTAAAAGTAAAAGCACAGCTTTTAAAAACGACTTAAAAAGTATAAATTTACAAAAAAGATACTCAATTACAGTAACGTGAGTAAATGTAATTTGTTACTTTCCACCTCTGGGTATGTGTTAGGGATGCACAATATATCGGCATCAATATCGGTATCCGCCGATGTTAGTCATTTTTTAACGTATCGGCCCGATAAATAAAACTGGGCCGATATTAAAAACCGATAGTTTTTCCTTCTTGTTTCCATTTGTTTATCTGTTTCAGAGGGTGAGGGATGTGTGTGTGTTTGTTTAGTCATGTGACAACGATATTAATCACCAGAATCGTAAATGTGTGTGTGGTGTGTGTACATAATAACATAAAGTCAGCTTTAATAATTTTCATTCTATATTAAATCGGCAGCTTCTAGAAGCATTAATGTCAGTATATCTGTATCGGCAAATATCGGGTATCGGCCATAACAGTGATATTAATATCGGATATCGGTATCAGCCCAAATATTTCATATCGGTGCATCACTAGTATCTACAATTACATCATGTTTGCTGCCAGGTGTCTTTTTTCTCTCTGGCGCTACAGCTGAGCTATTTCACCGTACTTTTACTTTCTAATTAATTTAATTAGAGGCTCTTTTGCTTCTGTTCCACAAAAATATATGGAAAATGCTGCTAAATGCATTACCCAGATGGAAAACCTGGAACATAACCGGAGAGAAACATTGTACTGTGAGTATTTGAAGCTCTAAAAATGTTGATCAAGTCATGAAAGAGAAGAATATTGAAATCATGCAGAGTTTGAGTTATTTTTACATTTTTATTTATAAACATTTATTTTGTTCACAAGTGATCATATTTGTTCTTGTGCATATCTCTTAGTGTTGGACATTAAATGTAATAATAATATTTAAAAAGAACAACATAGTAGTTCTGGCCCCTGTAGGAGTTAACTACTTAATGATGCAACTTTATTCTGATTAGTTTAAGGCTGCAGTGAAACATACGATATACCTGTTTGATCAAAAATTTGTAGAAAGAACAAATGCAACGTAAATGCAGTGTTTACTTCCCGTGGGAAAGCTATCAGAACTGGTCAGTTTGAAATAGTCAAAGTCATTTATTGTCATATTCTCCACATGTGCAGGACATACAGAGAAAGGAAATAAATAAAGCTGCTCAGGTGATTACGTTTATCGTCTAGTTTTGATTTTCACCCTGAATAAACTATTGGGATTTGTTTAGTCACCTTCTGCTTCGCAACCATAATTTAACTCTTACTCACACACATCCTGTGACAGATACGACCCAAGTAAAAGTGGCAGAACAAGGGCAAAACACAACTGACGTATGATCTTGATTTGAAAAATGCTATGATCACTATGGTCATCATGTAAAAAGTGTGTTTAAGCTTTTCCTTTGCATATAATGCTCTATGTATTTTTGTGGTGTATTTATTCTTGTAAAAGTTATTTTCTCTGCATAGCTCTGATACCTACTGGCGTAAATATCTACATGTAGTTTCCTTAAAATGTGAACTCAACATAGTCTTTCCCAAATGAATTGTATTTAATAACCACAAGTTTATCTGTTGGCTATAATTGAGTATCTGTAGTTTAAGAGCTAAAAGAAAAGTAATTTTTTTATGGATCATAACCTTTAGTAATGTGGCTGCAGCTGTGTTTTGTAATCTCTGTCGTTTGTTTAACACTTGGTTCCTGACGTAACTGAGTGTTAATACTGGCCACTCAGTTGACTGTTATTGGCCTAAATCACACACAAGTGCAGTCTTAGCTTCCATTTATGAACTTCAGGAACATGCTGATGTAGACGAGCATCAAACTTGAGCCAATAAATACAAATGAATTAAGGAAACAGAACATTTTGGATACCTTTTTTTATCAAATACAAACATTTTCTTTAGCTTTCATCTCTACACTTAAAATAAAAAAAATCAAATGTTTGAAAACATAGATTTGTTGGACAAGTTCAGCAGACTTCTGGCTGTTGACTGAACCTGTGTGCACGTTCTCATAGTGATTCTGAATTTCTGTCTCTTTTCTATACTATCAAAGAAATGACGTGTTTCCATGACTACCCATGGTCAGTGACACACACACACACACACACACACGTAGCCCGTCGGTGGAGGTTGTTTGTGCCGAGCTCGGCTCTCAGAGGGGATTTGAAGCTTCCTCTGTTTTATTCCCTCATTGTCCTGCTACTGTATCCTCAGCATTGTCTCAATAAGAGATTTACTGTCGGTGGCCAGCCACACCAGCTGTTATGAAGGTGTCAAGGAGAGAAAGCTGTTGTTCTCATTAGCTCGACTTGACAGATTCACAAACTGAATGAATCCTTGTGACAGCTTTATAAGATTGTGCTCTAAAAGTGTGTTTCAGTGCTTGATGTTTGTCATTTTTTGGGGAAAATTTTGGACATTTGGGCTGAAATGAAACATATTTGTAGTATTAGTAATAAAGTTTGGGGAAAATGTCTTAAAGAATAAAATAAAAGTCTCTCTGTGGTTTCTTTCACACGATTCTTCTCTTGGCAGGTATCACTTGGTGAAGTTGTTGGAAAAGTTTGGCAAAGTTAAACAGTTTGACTTCCTGTTTCATAAGTCTGGACCTCTGGAGGGGCAACCAAGGGGGTACTGCTTTGTCAACTTCAGTACCAGAGAGGTACACGAACATCCCTTCTATTTACTGTACTTATTTTGCTTTTATCTATTGTGTTGTTTTTGGTTTAGTAGATGGTCTTTAAGTTCGTCAGCACAACAAGACCGTTCATATTAATTCTGACTCACCAACTACCTGTCACATGTCCTTTTAAATGAACTCTAACAGTCAGAAACAAACTTTACGACCCTCCCACCAGCAGTCGGGACCTGGGTTTGTGTCTGACTGACGTGGACCATATTCCAAAACCAGGGCGCTCTCACAGCTTCACAGGTATCGTCGGGCTGTATTTGTTTTGGAGTGTGCCTGCGGATCATGATAAGCATCTAGTTTCACAGCTAGTGTCTATCTGTGGGATATGAAGCCCTCCCAACAGGATTACACAACGGAAGCGAGTGTTTATCTCTCTCTCACACACACACACACACACACACACACACACACACACACACACACACACACACACTTACACGAAGACACAGTTAAATGGAGAAATTCATTATTGTAATTTAGCGCAAAAGCCACTTACACTTCTGATTAGACAAAACTACTTTTCCACACAGAGTTCCACACCAGTTATGGCCCTCTGTGATCAGATTGTCATCTATTATCATCTGTTCCACATCTGAATTGTGAGGACTAATGATTTAATGATGCTGGAGCAATCATCAAGTGATATTTAAGGAATTCATCCCTCCGCTCTCGCCTTCGCTCATCCTAATGCTCTTGCTGTGTTTGTGTGGTTGTCTGCAGGAGGCTGAGAGGGCGATCCAGTGTTTGAATGGGAAATTGGCTTTGTCTAAGAAGCTAGTGGTGCGCTGGGCGCACGCTCAGGTGAGGGTAAGTGTCAGACTCTGCCTCTACACAATCACTGATGATATCCACAAAAAGAGTCGCAAATTAACTGGCATTAAAAGAGGAAACAAATTTAGATTTATTATTCTTGAGTTTTATTTGGAGCAATGATAAATTAGTCTGATCTGTTTTTCTTTTGATATCACTCAGGTTTACAAAGAGATCCATTAACAGCTCTTGCCTGTCTCTTAACAATAGACAACCCACTGACGAAGGGTGAAGGGAAATCCTGCATAGAGACGAATCACGCCCTACAAACACATACGCACAAAGACATGGTAGAGAGGGGTGAAGGTCAATGCTGCTGCCTCTCAGACAACACGCTGTTGGATAAATCTGGGCTCAGTTCACACATCCAGCGGCTAAATCTGTTCGTTCTTTCACACACACACAGGCTCCATCTTCACATCTGTAGACTTGTACACCATTTTAACTTAACCACATTAAACCAGTTGCACTTACATTTGAATGTTTGGAAATCAGTCTCTATGGTTTTGTTTCCTCCAGTTTTTAACGCGATCAGACTTTTAGAAGCTTTACTGTAGAAACAAAGCTCCCTTTGATGTTCACCATCATCAGGTTTCATGTGCTTAATGAAGAAAACATCTGCCTACATTTCTGATTTGCAGTAAAAAAACAAGTGCCCTTGCATCACTCGTGCCACCGTCAGCCGTCACGCAAACAGTGTGTTTATGTCTCTTGCAAAACAACCTTTGGAACCAGAATAAATGGTTTCCGTCTGGAATCGCAAAACACAAAAACAAAATAATGCTGTAATTACAACAATGATGGCATCCTATTTTGTTGTCTAATAAAACAAAACAACTGTTGATGAAGCTTCTTTGTTTAGAGCGAGTCAATTCAACAATGGCGGAAAAATGGAAATGATTGCTGGATGGATCCATTTAATGTTTTTGCAAACATAAAAATAATTTTCTTGTCTTAAAGTGATGATTTACCTGATTTTGAAGTGGGTTTCTGCTAAATTCATGAACAGGTTGTATTAGGGCTGGGCGAAATGGCCTAAAATCAGTATCCTGATATATTGAGAATTTCACCTCTAACGATAAATGGACGATAACTACAGGTACGCGCAGAAACAAAAGTTGTCCACTAGATGGGGCTGTCACATGTATTAGGTTGAGTCACATTTTTACGTGACTGAAGGTGGTACAGCTTCTTAAAGGGACATGAACGTTGCGAACCTACACACATCTTTTCATTTTTTAATTATCAAATTTATTGACATGGGAAACATTATCTTGATAAGAGTCGATACATTTTTTATTTATTGCTCAGCCCTAGGTTATATCTTACCTGCTGTGCAACTCTTTGAACTAGAGATTGACCCAGATGGGTTTTTCTAT
Organism: Nothobranchius furzeri; assembly: GCF_043380555.1. Lineage (NCBI taxonomy): Eukaryota > Metazoa > Chordata > Actinopteri > Cyprinodontiformes > Nothobranchiidae > Nothobranchius > Nothobranchius furzeri. The sequence continues at coordinate 50,192,876 of NC_091746.1, forward strand.
TGCTGATGCTAAACTGTCTATCATGGTTGGCCGATATGTGCTGCCAATTTTTTGGGTCAGTTTTTATGGCTGACATTGAAATGTTTTCTGCCTAATCTGAAGTTAAAAGGCTAAAATCTCACTAATAATGACAGCTTACGCACATTTCTGAACCTAGGAAGTTTTTGAACACTGATTTTAACAAACCTTAAATCTTAAAGCAACATTAAAGATTTTTCAACACTTTAAACTTGTTTTCAAACTGGTTTCAGTGGTTCTCGAACCAGAACGTTGAGCAGCTTCACATGGGACAGCTCACTGCAGTCTTCTTCTGGCCAGAAACTGCACTAAGAAACTTTGTAGCTTGGTGCACAAGTGAGAGGTGGACCAATGGTCGGGTTAGAGTTTACTGTGTCGGTAGCTCATTTAAAGGCTAGCAGTTAGCATTTTCAGTACACCGATCATAGATAAAAAGCGGAAAAAGAAATTTACTTTATTTATTTTTGCATCATGGCGTAGCCTGGAAATAAAAGTAATAGAGTAATGTCTTTGGAGTGATGCAAAAGAAAGTGCGAACTAGACAAAGAGCTGAAAATGGAGTGAACGTCAGCGCAGCTTACACTCATTGGAGGCTGCGACAGGGTTGTTTACTACTAAGAATGTGTGTTGGTGATATGATACGTATCACGATACAAGGGAGACGATACAATGTATCACGATATATTGTGATACACTCAGTCAGACGTTATTAGCGTCCAAACTGATAATTAACGTGTTTAACATGAGCTATCTGAACCATAATAGAGGGATGTACATTTCAACGGTGGAAACAAAACCCATTGAACACTGCTGCCAACTAGCGATCAGCGTTTGAATTGCACCAAAAGAAAAGAAAATACACAAATGTTTGCATGTAAAGTCTTCCAAAAATTAGATACACAGCTTTTGAATATCGATGTAAAATCACAGGAAAAAATATTATGATATATTGCCATTTCGATATTTTCTTACATCCCTATTTACAACAGTTGTAATTCCACTTTCAACCAGTAGGCGATGAAGTTGAAATCTATTAAAGGTGAAATCTGTAAAACTGGCATCCTGTGGTCAAATGTGGATACTGCAGTTATTATTATTATAATTTTTTTTGCAAAAATACACTCACTCCCGTTCGTTGAGTACCATGGCTGTTGTCCGTTACTGATCAGCACCATGATATTCTATATTACAAACAGATGAGTCATACACAGTAAATTGATAAATAGATAAATACATTGTCATATGATGTTAGCACTCTTGGATGTTTTACGGTAGGGAGCACTTACTGCACTTATTACAGTAGTATGCCTCCAGCTTATAAGGAGGGTTGTTTGCTGTCTTGCTGTTATAGTTCTGAATGACACATTAAAGGAGGTAGCTTGAGATATTTTTAGCTTATAATTCACCGTTCGCATTGTTAGCTCAACATTAGCATCTAACCTTCTTTGCCCAATATTGGAGGAAAACAAAAAGATGCCGTGGCTTCTTGGGGCACAAGAAATAAGTTCTGGGTTGCTCCTCTTTACTGGCTTTGGTTCTTTAAACAATTCTGGTGCTTTTTGTCTGCTGGTTTTTAATTAAAAATGCTGGCGCTGCAGCGTTAGCTCACGGCAGATCAGACAACCTCACAAACTCCGTTAAACAGTAAATACGTCCTGCTTTTGTTTTGTTTTCAACCGGAGAAAAACTGACAACCCCCCAGCTGGCTGAGAATGAAATATGTTTCAGTATAACCTTCCTTCCAACTTGATTGAGACATTAAACTGTTAAGTGATTATTTCACAGCAGAATTATTGCAGATTGCACCTTCTGTCAATTAATATTGGCCGATCAATATCAGTCTGTCCCTATAACCTTTGTTTGTAGAAACAAAGTATGATCTTCCGGTACTTTCTGTTATAATTAACTATATCATACTGGATTAAGGATTAAGAATGGGAGTGTAATGATTTATGAATTACTTCTTTAAACTGAGGTTGCTCAGAGTGATCAACAGCAGATGAGATTTTATTTATTCTTAATAACCTTTCCATAGAAACACTGTAAATCATCTGAACTGTGACTTTAAATGCAAGCTCACGTCGTAAAAAATGATATTGGGTAAAAATCTTTCTTCATGCTTTTATTTGCGCGTTTTACTGTTGTGTACAAAAGGAAATGAGCAAATATTTCACTCACTAACTTTTCTTTATGTTACAAAATGATGCTCAATATTAGTGTCCAGTCCGGTTCAGACTATTGGCAAGACTTTATACAAACATTATTGGTCATAATGAAATGATTAAAGCTTAAACCGCTTCGTTTGCCATCACCGCACCCAGCTCTACCCCAGTGGTGGAGGAATCCATCCATCCATCCATTTTCAATGGGCAATCAGGCGGGCTACACCCTGGCACCCTGGACAGAGAGCCAGTCCATCGCAGGGCAACACAGACACACAGGACAAACAATCATGCACACACTCACACCTAAGAACAATTTAGACAGACCAATCAACCTAACAGTCATGTTTTTGGACTGTGGGAGGAAGCCGGAGTACCCGGAGAGAACCCACGCATGCACAGGGAGAACATGCAGACTCCATGCAGAAAGATCCAAGGCTGGGAAGCGAACCCAGGACCTTCTTGCTGCAAGGCAACAGCTCTAACCACTGCGCAGCCTGGTGGAGGAATCTCACAGAAAATGTTTCAACTCCGATTATAGTGCAAGGTGTTAGCTCCAGATGATCCACAACCACCCTGATGATAGTGTTTGGTCAGATACGAAACCACACTAGAGCTTAAGCCTCGTTCCTGAGAGCCATCCTGAGACTTCTTATTTTTGAGATGACTCAAGTGGTCCAGCTCGTCAATCACCAGTGTTCCCTGTGTAATCTCAGAGAGACTCAAGCCATTTTTCACCAGTAAACTGGGAAGGATCTTATAGGCCAGGAGTAGCCAACCTGGTCCTGGAGAGCTGCCTTCCAGCATGTTTTAGTTGTTTTCCTGCATTAGCACAGTCGATTCACCTGTTCAGAAGGTCATCCGACTCAGCAGAAGTCTGTTAATCATCTACTGATTAAAACCAGGTGTGTTGAAGCAGAATAACCTCTTAAACATGCTTGACAGCAGCTCTCTAGGACCAGAGTTGCCTACCCTTGTTATTGGGCATTCTAGAATAGAATAGAATAAAATAGAATAGAGTAGACTTTATTAATCCCACAGTCAGGAAGTTCACTCATTACAGCAGCACATACACTTAGAGAAAATGAAGAAGGAAATAATAACATGATAACAGGTAAACACTCAAAGGCAGTAAGCTATTATTGTAACCTTCAACCACTAAAAACAACAAATCAAAAGGAAACTTAGGTTTCCAGAACTATGCAGCACAAAGGACACAGCCATACTAATGTAGCCTACATTCAAATAGCACAAGTATTGAACACATACTGAATATCACATTGCACTGATGTTATTGTGTAATGAGTTAATGCCAGTACCAGTTAAACAGAGTTATACACACTCACTCAGTTTCATGCTCATTTATGTGATTTATATCATGTTAAATTAACTCTACACTTGTTTAAATTGGACCTACACCCCTAAATTAATGCTTTTAAATTTGCTGCATATAATCATGTGCCACGTACACACTAGCATCGACTCCACTCCGCTCCGCCCGCCCCAGGCTTGGCTGCGTTCGTTCCACACTGCCTTAGGAATGCGGACGTGATTAAGCACATGGGCGGTCTGTGGCCTGTGATGTCATGAGCACATCTCGGAGCACGTGGGCGGGGCAAAATAGTGCTGAGAAGTCTGCAGTGTCTCCATTGTTGAACAAAAGCGGTCTGAGGAGTCTTGCTTTTGGAGACTATGACTCTGATATTTCATCCTGCTTTGCTGTGTCTGCCAGCACTGTGTGTGTGTGCGTGCGTGCCTGCCTGCCTCCTCACAGCAGTGAGGGACAGAGCAATACAGCTTCAGTCGGAGGCTTGTTAACTCCACAGCATCCAGAATGATAATGAATCATGCATGCAGGATGCTCCCGTGGGTTCATTCTATCTGCTAATTGGAGGCTCCCCCTAATGATAGGTGTGCTTTTGAGCCAGTCAATCAGTCAGCAGTGGGTGTGTCGGCCATGTTCGGCTCCTGGCTGACCTCCTTGAGAAGAGGGCTGAAAAGAAGTCAGGTTGTGCTTGGGAAAAATCAAGGCTACCTAAAAAGAACACTCCCCGACTTATCCAGGAGGAGTGGAGCTGATGCTAGTGTGTAAGGACCAGAAGTGCCTATATTTAGCACTTCTGGTTAATTTAATTTATTAGCAAAAATCTTACAATTCAGAAGATCAGCTTAAAACTTACCTGCTTTCTGTTAATTCTTATTTCAAAATATATAATCAAACAATTGGAAAAAAAAAATAAAAATTTGATTTTTACAGGTAAAGTTGATTTATTATTATTATTATTATTATTATTATTATTATTATTACTACTACTATTATTATTATTATTATTATTATTATTATTATTATTATTATTAGTCAAACATAGAAATGATAAATGGCCTGTATTGTATAGCACCTTCTTAGGGTTACCCTCCAAGGCGCTTCACAACACACAACTCGCGTGCCCAAACAAACACATTAAGCGGCGTTTCAGCATTTGATAAAGCCGCCATTTTATGGGTCTCCATTCACCCCCAGTGCATTCATTTCTACTGAGGAAGGTGCATACCCAACCAAAAAAGACATTTTATCAAGCTTCTTCACAAAATGAGACACAAGGTATGGCATGATAATTAAATTATAAATATAATTAAGCAAAATAAATAAAGTTGGAGAATGAGGAGACTCGTTCAATGGCGATGCTGTTACACTCTCCAGCGCCCAATAGGGCATCTATGTATTCATGTATATGATGTCTACCTGATACTGCCATAAAGCAACACGCAGTCAAAAACATGTTTTACATGAGAGGATGCATTGTTGGGCCAAATATCTGAGTATCAGATGTGTTTAAGTTATTAAGGCATTTATTCAGAATCCCTTCCCTTTAGTTCTGATGCGATCTTTGAAATGTGCACCACAGTAACATTGCCAACTAAAATCCAGAGATTGATTCAGAAATCTGTAAACCTTTAGTGTTTTCTTTCCCGTCGCACACATTGTTTACAGTTTCTGTTTGGTCTCCAGCTCCATGCCTGTAGAAATAGGTGGATGGGAAGGGTCCTGGCTGGTGGGAAGGTCATTGTTTTACACACACATGTCATTAATGCCATTAGACCACATATGAAACATTTGCTTAATTCCATTTCATGCAACTTCATTTGGTTTGATACTTTGAACAACACTCCCAAGAGTTTTGTGTTTCATTTTGTTTAGTTTTGTTTCTTTCTCCTGTCTGTTTTCTTTCCCCAGGTAACGAGAGCTCTGTGTTGCTGTGGGGATGTTTGGAAGGTGGTTTTGAGAGGAATGAGTGCAGATGTTGATTGTTGCTCATCAGCTGGTCCCGCTTTGTGCTCCTCCCCATCTTCCCATCCATCGTCTTTTAGGGTTCAGCACACAAACGACATCAACACCGTGTTCATATTTGTGGAAATGAGCTATGATGCACTCTGTATTTATCATTGTGTCAGAAAGCTTCCAATAATATTTCCGTCATCAGTTTGTTCCAGCGTGTAAAGAACACAGACGGTATTTTACCGACTGTTTGGTTTTGTTACGTGTGTTTCATAACTGTCTCTGATTCTTCTTGTCTCTTTATTTTGTCTTTTCCCATCTACGTCTTTGGTTGGTTTCCACCTCGTGTTGTTTGTTGTTTACAGAGGTTTGAAGGTTTCCGTAACGACAAGACAATGCCTTCCAGCCTGGAACCGTCCTGCAGCGGATCACCGGAGGCGGGGTCCTTAGCTACCAGCCATCTCAGGTTGGCCTCTCTCTCTCTCTCTCTCTCTCTCTCTCTCTCTCTCTCTCTCTCTCTCTCTCTCTCTCTCTCGCTCTCGCTCTCGCTCTCGCTCTCTCTCTCTCTCTCTCGCTCGCTCGCTCACTCACTCACTCACAGACACACACACACACACACAAATCACATGGGTTTAACCCCGCTCACTTTTAATCTTTAAAACAACAGAAAAACAACTATCCGTGTATCCACTCTGCATCCTAACAACTAAGTCACTCCAGCTGAGAATAAATGTGTGTTTTTTGCCTAGATTCAGATTGTTTCCCCTTTTCTTTGTTGTGTTCTGCTGGATGAATTTTTTTGGACCTGCTTCAGGTGGCGTGCTTCTCTAATTTGCTCAAAAGAAGTCAGCGGTTTGTGTTTGTTTAACAAATAATACTTAGTGTAATTGTGAGGTTCAGGTTTGCCATTCTGAGGGTCACACCAGCATCTGTTTCTTGCTCTAAATACGTTCACTGACATTTTTGGGTAGTTCAAGTTTTGTTTTTACTTTTCAGTAAAAGGCTCAATTTATGTGTCCGTTTGATTGGTCGGAAGTGAACTTCCTCTGATTTAATCATCATAGATGTTTTTGAGGCGACACCGCTGTAACATGTTGACATTTGAGTCCTTTAAAGGTGTGGTTCATTTAATGGGGCAATGGTGGCACAGGAGTTAAGTGCTCGCCCCGTAATTGGAAGGTTGCAGGTTCGAGCCCTGCTCAGTTTGTTGCTGTCGTTGTGTCCTTAGGAAAGACACTGTGTTGTAAAGCGCCTTGGGGGTTCCAGGACTCTAGACGGCGCTTTGCCAAAATACAGGCCAGGCCATTTAATCAATACATTTGCAGTGGTCTCTATAGTAAGAATGAATGCCTTGAAAGTCGTTCTCTGGGTACAGAAAGCCCTGGTGCAACAGTTTAAAGTTCTAGAATATTGCCAGCTCCAAGGACAGTTTCAGACGGCAGGATTTGGAGTCTTATTTCCTGATATTTGGACATCTCTGATTGGCTAACAGCAACACGGCTCTACTACTGACTCCTTTTACTTTGCAACGTTGCTGTTAATACAAACTGGAGAAGTTCTGCTGTGTGGTGGTGTTGCTAATACTAAAGTTTAGCTTCTGGTAGCCGAGACGTTCTCTGCTATTTCCTGGACGCTAAACCAACAACAGCCTTCCCCGTCACAAGTCATGAATTTTAAATGACGGTGTGACATAGATCTGTCGGGATTTTCAAATCCTAGAGTTTCTCTGTCTATTTTCTATCAGAAGCTAATGCAGGAGATAGGTGTAGGAGACTATTTTCGTGTTCAGCACACATGAAAAACTCAAAGTGACTGATTATAATCAGAAATAATCATTCAAATTTTGTTTTTCAGTGAACCACACCTTTAAAAGCATCTGAGCCAATTTTGTTTTTCATTTAAAGTAGCTTGTGTGAAGTTGTGCAGGTGGAATTAGAGCTTCAGAAGCACCTGGGTGTAGATCAGAGCAAATCTGTAGTTGTTTCGTTAAACCACTTTACAGCCAGGTGGAGCTCAGTGTGTGGAGTCATCTGTCCTTGTTTTCTCTGTTGAAATTCCTCTCACTCCCATTTCTTCCACTTTCCCCTCTTACAACCTCTACAATTTTTCCTACAATTTTCCCTCTTTCTCATCTTGAAGCTCTGAGTCCTGCTTCAGTTTTCCATCCATTCTTTCAGTTATGAGTGATGATACCCCACCCCCTCTCTAGTCTCCCTTCCTCCCCCTCACAGTTAACGTCTCCCCTCTTTGCCCTTTTCTCCCTCTCCTCCAGTACAAGCGCCAAGATCCGAGCCATCGAGGCCAAGCTCCAGATGATGGAGGAGAACCCAGATGAGAGCTACTCGGGCCCGTCGGCCTATGTTTACAACAAACCGCCTGAGAAGAAGCGCTGGGAGCCCTACTCCAAATCACACCACAGTAACCAGAGCAGGCCCTTCCGCAGGTTTAGGAGATGACCCATCCTGGAGCTCTACCCCCTCCTTCTGCCCCCACCTCCTCACAGATGGGCTCTAACTCTAGGTTAAACTCATGACATGTAGAAGATGTTGACATTTGAAGCAGGTGGACCCAAAGCCACATTTATTTAAATGATTCCGACCTGCAGGGAGAGTTCCTTCACCTTTGGTAATTGTGCAGGTTGTTCCTGAAGTTGTTCTGGAATTGAAATGTTTTGTTTTTTTACTGTTGTTTTTGACAAACCTGCTTCATTTTCAGATTATGTTTTTAAATGAATAAATATCTGTGGGTTATTTTCTTCTCTTTTGGATGTTTTGGCATTATTTGATGAGATTTGTTAGGAATTTAAAAGCTGTGTGTTTGTGTTTCCTTTAACCCTCCCACTGTCTTTATGGGTGACCCCGCGAGGAAAGTTGACCATTGAGCAGGGTTGATGGTTTATTCCTTGAGGTCCACGTGGTAGGGATGAGGTGGTGCTCACTCCTCACCCCTGCCACATGGACCCAAGGGATAAACCGTCAACCCTGCTCAATGGTCAACTTTCCTCGCGGGGTCACACCCATTAGGACAGTGGGCGGGTTAAGTTGAGGATTTATAAAACCCTTTTTGTCTGACCTCTGACTCTTTGTGCACATTCTTATCTACAGTCTTTGAGTTTAATGAATTATTCCATCTTCAACTGTTTTATAAATTATTTAAATTTAGAATTTAATTAAATAATCTAAACCTATAAAATGCAAAACCAGCCTTTTGCAATTTCAATTACTCTAGCTCTTTCTTTATCTGTTTGGCTGTAGATTTATTGAAGACAATGAAAAATAGAATATAACTGATTTGATTAATCCCACAGTGGGGAAATACACTCGTTACAGCAGCATATACACTTAGAGAAAAGGAATAATAAGATTACAGGTGAACACACAAAGGCTGTAAGCGATTATTGTAACCTTCAACCAATCTAAACGACTAATAAAAAGCAAACTTGGGTTTCCAGGACCATGCAGCAAAAGGGACACATCCTGAATAGCACAAGTATTGAACACATACTGAATATTGCGTTGCATTAAAGGAGGAAACAAAAAATATATCTACATTTCTTTGTAAAAGATAAAACTTCTGGTTATTGTGGCAAAAAAAAGAAAAATATTTTATTTGTTGTCACTTGGAGGTGCTTTGTTTATGTGCTTTGTGGACAATTTTGAAACATATTAATTAGAAGGAGTTTCAGTTAAATCTCTGATGTTTGGCCACTGTTTATAAACAAAATCATTACAATCTTTTTTAGTATGCTGCCTGACTCCGGTGTTTTACAGAGTTCATGCAGCAGCTTTCTCTTTAAACAAGTTCACCGTTAAATCCTCCTTTTTATCAGCACCGTCACTCTGGAACCAGTTTCCACCCTCAGTTGGGCTGTCCCCATCTCTGCCAGTCTTTAAGAGTCGCCTAAAAACCCACCACCTCCGCTCAGCGTTCCCTGAATGTGTTTGAATATGGCCCTCTTTTATGTTGATTTTATTTCCCTGTTTTCATTGGTCTCTTTATCCCTTGTGTTACCCATTTGTCTTCTAGAATGTTTTACCTTTTTCTTTTGTAATATTTGAATTGCTTTTATTTTCGATTTATTCATCATATTTAACTTTTCTGTGTACCATGTTCAGCGCCTTGGGCTTCCCGACAGGGTCGCGGAAGGCGCTTTATAAATAAAGCTTTGATTGATTGATTGACACACACGAGCCGCTGGTTGGATTTAAAATCACCAGTTTGTTCAGTTTTCTGTTAAACAAAATGACTTGTATCTATTTCTCTGAGATAAAATAAAAATATTCTCCAGTGATTTTATTTTAGATAAATGCAGATTGTGTTTTTATTTATTATTGTGGGTTTGCGTTGTCCCTGACACACAGATCCGTGTTGGTGCAAAACTCCTTTTACATTCATAGGTGAATAAATTCGTTTTCTTCTATCTAAATATTTACATTTGTATGTATTTTGGTAAAGTCAATGGCATTTGCAAAAAACGGGCCACTGTAGAAAGGCGTTGGAAGCGTTTGCTCCAGATGCTAGCGGATGGACGTTCGTGGTAATTAGTTTTTATAGATTTAGAAGAAATACGGGAACAAAATAAATAAAAATACACGATGCATGTGCAAATAAAACGATATTGTTATATTTATAACTAAGAAATAAACTGAAATAATTATAGAAACTAATAATAATGTACTATTTGTCTTTCTGTGTTTAGTTGATTCGTTGAATTCCAAAATAAACTAATGAGCACAAAAATAAGCATTAATACAATAATGCATTTTGGCTTTATAAAGCCATTCTCCATTAAAGAAAATAATGTCCCGTGGTTGCTCCTTTATAAAAGGTATTACCCACTCAGCTGCAGAACTTTCGGTTTCCTCACCCCACTCTTTCTTTTTAAAATTAAGTTCACTTTTATTTCATTTACTAAGATACGCAAACTTTCACTGCAGCGCCGCAGACGCACTTTGGCTCTGTTCTCCTCGCGCTCAGCTCGCCTCTGCAGCCCATCAGTGGAAGCCTTGGAGTCAAAAGCTGCCAGCCCCTCCATTTGATTCACTTCCTGTAGTCAGACCATCGACATACATATAGTCAGACTCCTGCTCAAAAGGGGAGAGGGAGGTAGGGGGGAGGAAGAAGTCTTTCTGGTCCAAATCTGGCTCTGTGTCCTCGTCTCTGCACAACTCCGCTTCTGTTCTGCAGCGCAGATCGACGCGTTTTAAGGACAAAATCAGAATCGTTTCCTTCCTGCAAACCCGACCATGCGCCTGAAGAAACCGTAAGGGCTTCGGATGGTGCGAGATTTTGACGCCGATTCTTCTTCTGATTCGATGCGCCCAGTTTGGAGAGGCTGAAGCTGCGGGGGTTCATGTACTGGAAAAATGAAGTGTTGTCCCCTCTTTCAGAGGGAAATACGATTCTGTCCGAAGGAATTCCCACAAAGCAGGTACTCGTACTTTGGAGATCTTCCATTGGTGCGTAAAAACAAGCTCAAACTGGATTTTACGCACTATTTTGCGGCCGAAAAAAATGTGCTTTACGCTCGTGTCCATGTTGCAAAACTAGCCCCAGATTTGTAAAAAACGAATAATTTCGATTGAAACTGATGGTTTTTGGGTGATCCGCTCAGGCCAAACTGCGCTAAGTTTCCTCGTCCCCTCTCCTCTGCTCTGAGACGCGGGCGAGTTTGCGTTTGCGTCCCTGTGATGTCACCAGGATCACGGCCTGTGTACTGAGATCAGCTGCTCCGAGTAGGCACGCGCCTCTTCTGTTATGAATAGCGTGATTTGCGCTCCGCGAGCCTCTTTCGCGCGCGCTGCCAGTTCGCCATGAAGAGAATTAGATTTTAATTACAGCCATTAAAAATCAAATTTGCAATTCTTTGGATGACCCGTTGCCTTTTTTCTGATTGACAGATGAAATTGACACTCCGGGTCCCTCTTATCCGTGGCGTTTCAAGCTATTTGTAATTACAGGTAGTTGTTCCACCCCACCCACCCTCCCCCAACACCTCCACCACCCTCCACTCTGGTGTCCTGGATTGCGAAGAAAATACCATTACTGCTAGAGGCTCGGGTTAAGGGCAGGGGGAAAAATCGTTCCAAATTGAAACAGCTTCATTAAAAATGCGCATTTTGTCGCGGGGGCCCCTTTATCAGTTTTGTTGTCAGGGAGACTTTAAAAAGCCCGCGAGAGCTTTTCTCTAAATGTGAGGATTTCTGGGCTGGAGATGAGATCCGGAGCCCGGTGAAGAGCTGCTGCTTGCTTTTCTTCCAGGTGATCTGCGCCGAGCATCAGACTCCGAGCACGCCGGGAGCGCCGCGCTGCCGCGTGTACTCCACACAAGCACCCATGGTGAGAGCCTTCTGGGCTTTTAAAGTGCGCCTCCGTGACGTTTTACGGGATTTAATCTGGTTGTAAACGGCACGAGTCGTGCGCGCGCTGCTGTAACGGAGGTTTGGTCTGTCCCCGTGTCCACTTGCAGTCTCACTCGGACGGAGAGTCGCAGCGGTCCAACATGGAGCGGGAGGACACCCGCTCGTCTCCCAGCACCCCGTCCACCCCCTCTGTTTGCTCACCGATCTCCACCACCAGCTCGGTTCCGTCCAACGGGAAGAACCTGTGCGCTAGCTGCGGTCTGGAGATCCTGGACAGATACCTGCTCAAGGTGAGACGCTCAGCTTATATTTGGAACAATTTACTATGGATTATTTTTGAGCTTCAAATTAAAAATAATTTAAGGGGCATAAAGTTAATAAATGTGTAATATTCTAAAAATATTGAGGACCTATAAAATGAGTCTAAATTAAATCATAGCGTATTTAAAGAATCAAATAAAAAAAGATGCGTTTATGGCTCAATCATAAAGCATTCCTTATTATTGGATTATTATAGTTACAATAATCATTATTAGGATTATTATTATAATATTAATAATTATTAACTGTTATCACGAGAAACAGAACGCGGTATGTGTTGGACTGATTTTTATCTCCTCATGGAAGCTGACTTTAGACACAACAAGAATGTTTTGGTTTATGTGTTTTGTTTTGTTTTACTGCTTCTCTCTTTTTTATGTTTTCGTCGCGTGCTTCTAATCAAAACATTCAAACGCGCACGTGCGTGTTTTTCAGGAAGTGTGAAGCTCTTCCGGTTTGAGATTGGACTGCACTTTGTTCTGCCCGTCAGATATAACACGCAGGAAACTTGTGACTAATGAATAAATCAGATATTTTCTGGAATGTTCACGAGAATATCAGGACGTCAAATAAACGGATTCAGAATTTTTAAAAGGGCTCGTGCGCATGGTTGTTCACCTGTTTAGTATTTTATTACAATTCGTTTATTCAAAAGTAAAAAAAAAAGAAAAAAAAGAAAATTAAAGGGAATATATTTGCATTTTTCCCGACTTTGTATTTTCCAATATTTTTACAATGTCCAGTTTTCTTTGAGAGAAAAATACTAATTAAAAAGAAACCACACGTTAACACAGCGGACATTGTTTGTCATTATGAAAAACAAGAAACAACGGAATTGGTGGATTACTCAAATGTGCTATTTATCTTATTAAAACAAAATTTTAAATGTTCCGTTATTATTATTATTATTATTATTATTATTATTATTATAGTAATATTAGGAGTAAAATAATATTCCGATTAAGAATTAGTGACTACATCCAAGATTTGCCCATATATTTGTGTGTTATCTCAACTAAAGATGCTATATTAGAATATTTATCTCAAAAACAAGTTGGCTTTATTTACAAGAAAGAAACATTCACATAAATTTTACTTTTATTAGACTTGGTTCTTAACATAAACATGGGGATGTTCATGTTTTAGATTAGATCAACAGTTTGATTTTTGACCTAAAGTTGTTTCATCACCTGTTTCCAAAATATTCCCAAAATATTCATCCTCTGCATCTGTCTTTTGATTGTTATGTTGTGTTTGTGCACCAGCCTCCTTAAGGTGCTGTTAGCGCGTGCGTTTGACACGGCTGGTGTCCTTCTGCAGGTGAACAACTTGATCTGGCACGTGCGCTGTCTGGAGTGTTCGGTGTGCAGAACGTCGCTACGTCAGCACAGCAGCTGCTACATCAAAAACAAGGAGATCTTTTGTAAAATAGATTATTTCAGGTAGGGTAAGTTTATGGTCGTGATTCTAAAATAACACACACACACACACACACACACACACACACACACACACACACACACACACACACACACACACACACACACACACACACACACACACACACACACACACACACACGCACACACCGTCCTTTCAGATGGATGTGGGCTGTTTCATGAACATCTGAACAGCTTTTTCAAGCTGAAAGTTTGTATCAAAATAAAATCTGAAGAGTTGAAAGCTCCACAGTTTTGTTTTGGCTATCAGAAGTTTGGAGACACTAAAGATGTCTGCTTTTGAGACCTAGAACATATCCTGTGTCCCTACTTGGAGGGTTGTGATGAATAATATTTTAACAGTTTGCATTGTGTGTGTATAAGAAACACTGTGTATTCATTTTAATTAGACTGCATAGCTGAAGAGTCCTAGTTTGTAAGAATGATATGACCATACCAAACTCCATATCAAGGTCCAGCGGGGTGATCACAAAAAATGTTATCTGAGTTCAGTCTGTTTCTGTTATTCTATTCTATTCTATTCTATTCTATTCTATTCTATTCTATTCTATAGTTAATATAAAGCTAAGATAACAAATGATTATTTTGGTTTATTTTTACTGATGTTATGTGTACATGTGTTTTTTAAGTAAAAACACAACAGTATTTAGAAGCAATAATAACCATACTACTACTGCTACTACTAAATAATAATAATACTAATACTACTACTAATAATAATAATAAAAAATCTGTTTTAAATATGGATCTCTTAGGAGAAAATCAAATGCAGACAAACAAATTGACCCAACACACCCAATTTTGGTCTGCCTGCAAAAATCACTTGAAGTTACTTTAGTTCTTTTACATGAGATGGTAAATAAAATAACCCCCCCCCCCCCTCTCTTTCTGTATGTGTGTTAACGTTAGTGTTTGACTGATTAAAACCCGACACCAGGCCAGCGCTCTGAGGTTTATAATCACCAGCAATTAGTTGTCCTCCACCCCTAATCCACAGGCCTCCAGACCAGCAATTAGACCGCCCCGAGAGTCTGGTCCGTTGAATGTTTGCTCTAAATCTTTTACACACGAAACTGCATTTTTAATGCACAAAATCTCAACATACAAGAATAAAAGAAGCATTAGATAAAGCCTGCTTCAATTGTTAGAATAATAATTCATATTTTCACACACACACACACACACACACACACACACACACACACACACACACACACACACACACACACACACACACACACACACACACACACACACACACACACACACACACACACACACACACTCTCTCTCTCTCTCTCTCTCTCCCTCTCCCTCTCTCTCTCTCCCTCTCTCTCTCTCTAGTCTAGCATTCGTTGTGAGGACCGTCATTGACTTCCATTCATCTTAGTGACTGGATTGTCCCTAATCTTAACCCCACCTCTAACCATAACCAGTCTACTCCTAACCCTAACCTTAACTAAAACTTAATTCACACCATACCTCCAAAAATAACCAGTAGAGCTCTGTGGCATTGTCCCAAAGTAAGGATCAGCAAAATGTCCTCACTTTGATGTATAGACACACACACACACACACACACACACACACACACACACACACACACACACACACACACACACACACACACACACACACACACACACACACACACACACACACACACACACACACACACACACACACACACTGATATCTCTGTTTATTTAAGCACATCCAGCAGCTGCCAATCATTTAAAATTTTCTAGAGCAAATGGAGATTTGTGCATTTGGTTTTCCTTTGGCCACATTTAATACGATGAGTTCAGTGCTCTTTTTATAATCACCTCATTCACCCTCTAAACCAAACTCTGACCTGTGTTACAGAAAGTACAAATTAGTTACTTTAAAAATGTCTCACCACACTGCATCAAACAGAGACATGATTCATCACAGCAGAGCTGTGTGACCCAGTAGGTTTCTTAAATCTCCAGCTATGACACAATTTATCTTTAATGGTTTAGGTTAAATACCATTACAAATGCTTGCTTCTGAAATAATGCATTCATATTTTACCAGCTTATTGTCATCAAAACACTAGGATGATGAGTAAGTGCATTTTAAACTCTAACAGTTGATATGTTGCAGTTTTGCAGACTGGATAACAAAGAAGCAACAGATCTGTTGGATTGTTGGACTTTGATGAAATTATATCAAAGATTATCAGGCTCATTTAGCCATGTTCTGTTATATTTAGATGGATTTCTTTTAATAGGCTGATTAATTGTTAATGTTTAAAACAAAGACCTGAGGACTTTACTATTCATGTCGTGTTTTTCTTAAAAAAAAAACTAAAACAAAAAACAGACGAATGAATCGTAGCAGACGCAAAACCAGGTGATCCTCATTGATAAAAGTCAAACTACAACATATTTTACATTTTTAATTTATAAAGCTTTGTGGTAAATATGACCGTTAAAGTATACGCGCCACTAAAATCACTCTGAGTGTAACCAAAAGTCCTTTCGCCAGTGTACTGCGGGGCAGCGACTCGCTGTGTTCTGTAAATATAAGCTGCATTCTGGGTTTAGTCCAGATTTAAACTGGGCTAAACATCACGGTGAGTCCAGATCCTCTGGGCTGCTTTCAGCCCTCTGGAGATATTTCCTCATCTGTGTCAGCCTCTCATCTGGCTGGGGACTGACAGCTGCCTTAATGGGGCGTAATAGCAGGAAATCAGAGCGGGTTTCCCTCGTGTATGTGCAGGGGTGGAGGTAGGGGTGGCTATGTCAGGTTTATCGGCGGGGGGTGGGGGTGGGGGTGGGGTGGGGGTGGGGCAGGATAGAGACCCTGCTGTGCCCCTCAAACCAATGTCAGGCCTTGGGGGTTGATCACACACACACACACACACACACACACACACACACACACACACACACACACACACACACACACACACACACACACACACACACACACACACACACACACACACGGGAAAGTGTTTCTTCATCAGCCCCTCCCCCCCTTTTTTGACTGGCTCTGGAAACATCATCCACGTCCATGAACGGCGGGCCACACAGGAAGTTGCACTGCTGCACTAATCAGGGTCTCCCTGGGACACCGGTGCTGTAACCAGAGTCTGTGTAGGTACTGAACTCTGAGGGCGAGCATGTGCGCTCTCGCAAATGTGCACGTGTTTACGTGCACGCGCTCTCAAGCAATCTTTTCCAAATAATTATTATTCATCATCAACTAGCCACCTCTGGTTAACTAATTGGGTCTCCATAGCAACTCAGGCAAGCCGTGTAAGGGCTGAGACAGAAGGGTTTTAGTTTTATTAAGATGCCAGTGAATTCAAATTCTAATAAGACATCTGTCACACATTTAGCACTTTTAAATAAAAGCTGCTTGGATAAAGTGATGAAAAATAATATTTATGCCAAAAAATAAACAAAAACTCAAACAGGTGAGAAAAATAATGTCCAAAAATGTTTTTATTTTCACAGGTAAATTTAATAAATCAGTCAAAATGATGTAAAGTATCCATCCCCTTTCTTTTTTAAATCCCTAAACTGAAGTCCGTTTGCACTATGAAACCACGCGAGTCCTGAACTCACTTGGCTAATAAAGATTTGTGAATTTTTGTAGCTCATCAAAAACAATCCAGAAGAATTTACTTCCGCAAACATTTCTTCTGCAGCAGGTAAAGAACTGTATAAAGAATGCTAAAAAAGAGAGGGCAAAAACAGAGTGTTCAGGGGAAAGGGAATGTTGTGGTGTGAGATGATGTAAAGGCGCTGTGGATTGAAATCAATCCAACATAAACATCATTTTTTTCCCCTTATGTGAAAGTATGAGCTAGAAGGAGATGTAGATAGAGTAGGAGGAGGTTAAAAGGAGGGATGATTTGCAGCTTTTCTGGGTTCTGTCTCATAGCATGAAACTGACAAGCTGTCATGCTGCATTAGCCACAACTCCACAATGTTTTCCTCCTTACTGTAGAAACGGGCTGGAGTCCTCCGGAACGATCTGCACAGTGGCCCAGGTCCATTTGTTTCTGGCTTTATTGGCAATTTCATCCCACCATTAAAAAAGTCTGCTTTGTTTGTATGTGCTGTTTTATTCAGTGAGGTTTATTAATACAAGCTAGGAGGAAGCAGAGATGAGGATCAGACTCAGCTGATCCGTCCTCTGCTGAATAAAAACGAAGCCCCCAGCTCTCATGGAGGAGAAGAGCTTGTGATGTCGGGGTTATAGCATGCTTTCATCCCAGACAGAGTGGACTTGAGTGCACTGATGCGCTGCCAAACCCACTCAATTGGAGATGCAGCTCTCTCCTCCTGCCGCTGACGTTCTCCACATTGCCACTTCCCTCGGCTCTGCAGCTCTTTGCCTCGGTCACTTACCTCCTTCTTGGATGTCTGCCCCCACCCTCACCCTCCTCCACCACTTCCACTCACATCTCTTTGAGTTTGGCTCATGTGTTCAATTCTGGTATGCATGAACAAAAAGCTATACGTACCAGTGAGAAAAGTCTCCAATTTCATCTGGAGTAAAACGTAAATCTGGCTGTAGGCTTCAGCCTAAGATGCCAGTTTATACGTCTTCCCCCAACTCTTTCAAACCAATCCTCCTTCACCAGATTTGGCAGCTGCTGACCTCAACAATGGCTCTTAACCTAATCTTTACCATCTCAGACCTAAAGCCCCCATTTAACTCCATAATGTGCACTCAAAATCAGTGCTCAGGCTCCTTTTTATTCTTGTGTAAAACAGGGAATTTATAATATTTTTGCTCTTCTGAAGTGGGTACTTGTTTGGATCCTGCTCAGTATCAGCTGTTCAGTGACTTCTGCAAAGGACCTGTAATAGTCAGCATTTATCTTAATTGCAGCACATGAAAAAAAAAACTGATTTAAAATGCAGTAAAAAAAACTGTCTGTTGTTGTCCCATAGTAATTATAGTAAACGTTTACTTTCTTTGCTCTGATGGACTAGATACGCTCTAATGTCGCTTTCATATCTGGGCTGGCCCGGTCCCACCCAGGTATGGTATATTGTGTTCACATCTGTGTAGACTCGTTTTATCCGTACTCAACCGGCTGTTTTTTCAGACCTCTTCCTAAGGCGGTCTGTTTCAGGCTGAACTCACCCAACACACCCTCAAATTCACCCTTACCATTAAGGAGAGCCTCTGATTGGTGGGTAGAATTAGCTAGTGATGGCTTCCTACATTCACGATTCATTATCATTCTAGATTCTGGGGAATAAACATTTCCTCTGACTGCCGTCTGTCTCTCTCTCTCTCTCTCTCTCTCTCTCTCTCTCTCTCTCTCTCTCTCATTGAGATGAGCTGCGAGGAGCGCACACAGAGCAACAGCGCTGCAGAGGCTTGAGCTGTGCACTGCAAGGACAGACACAGCAGTCTGTATCAGAGCCAGTATCCAAAAGCAACACTGCTCACGGCCGCCTTTAGTTTACTGGTACACCATGGAAATCTCTGTTCATCTTTTGCGCCTCCCACAGAGATTTCTGCACTTCCGAGAAGTATGTGTGATCAAAACCTACCTGTGTGGGCCCTGCACCAACGCCACCATACCTGGAACAGTCCGGGCCAGATGTGAAAATGGCTCAAATGAGGCTGCTGTCCTCCACCATCTCTGTCATCTGAACCTCACTGATGTTTAGGTTATTACACCAACCAAAAATGCTGCTCCAGCCCCCTCCTATTATAGACTTGTTGTTGGAGATCATGCCCACAACAGCAGTGTAATCTGAAAACTTCATTGTATGACAACCAAACTATGAGTAGTGAGGACTAGGGACACATCCTTGTGGAACACCAGTGCTGAGTACAATTGGTGGAAGAGCAGACACCACAGATCTTCATTTATCAAACTTACAAACACAATTATCTGTTACTTGTTGCTTTAAAATTCACCTCATCTCCTACAAACTTTCTCTTTCTGTAATTTACTAGATGCCCACCCATTTTCCTACCCTACCCTTCAGTTTGATTATACACTGATGACCTCACTGTTACTATCAGTTGCAGGGCTGTGATCGGGAATGATGTCATAGTCTCTCACCATTTACTGAATGTAATAACCAAAAACCAGCCAAGCTCATACATATTTAAGGTTTGTTTCCCATCAGTGTGTATGTGTGTGTTTATGTTTATGTTTATGTATTTAGCAGACGCTTTTGTCCAAAGCGACTTTCAAGTGATAATCGGCATGTTGCCCTTGAGGCTAACAACAACAATAACAACAACTTTGTGTGTGTGTGTGTGTGTGTGTGTGTGTGTGTGTGTGTGTGTGTGTGTGTGTGTGTGCATCAGGGTCTTCAGTCTTCAAGAATCAGTCAGGAAATTGCATGTGCTGGTTTGATTGCATTCATGGCTCAGATTGCAGCCGGACTCTTTTCTGACAGTTTCATCCTCCACGGTTTCTTCCTTAAAGACTTTCAAATACGTCAGAAATTTGAAAAACACTCGACATGTTTTTTTTAATCTCACAAGTCAAAACGTTAAAGTACATATTTCATTTATGTTTCTGTATATTTGTGCTATCTGCTCGATAGAGATACGATTTGAATGCTAATTGTCTCATGTGAATGTGACCTTCAGCCTCATCTGTTTTTACTCCTCCTCCTTCTGCCTGTGCTGCTCTCTTCTTCTCTCCTTCACAGTAGGTTTGGTACTAAGTGTGCCCGCTGCGGGCGACAGATTTATGCCAGCGACTGGGTGCGCCGTGCGAGGGGGAATGCATACCACTTGGCCTGCTTTGCGTGCTACTCGTGTAAGAGGCAGTTGTCTACAGGTGAGGAGTTCGGCTTGGTGGAGGAGAAGGTCCTATGTCGGATCCACTACGACACCATGGTGGAGAACCTGAAACGGGCAGCCGAGAGCGGTGAGTGGAAAAGCTCCAGATGTTTGCTCAAGACACTTTTCAAAATTAAAGTTTGTTGCCTCTCAGTGTTTTATCAGCTACGTATTGCTAATCAGAAAGGTAAAAGCACTAATTGTGATATCATATCCTCTTCAGTATCGTTTTTAGGGCCAATGTTTTACTGTTGTTCTAAAAGATGGAGCTTATTCACATACATGTGTGTAAAATAATTTGCACATAACAGCAACTGTTAATAATTTTATACAGAAAATGTATCACAAAGACTCTTATGTGATTTTTGAGAACATTTAGAAGTGTATTTCTTTGTGAAAATTAAAAAAAAAAACTTTCCAGTCCCTTCCTGCACACCCTTGTTCAGAAAAGTAGAGCTGACTCCAGACAGGATGGATAAGCTAACAGCTAGTCCCAAACAAGCAAAGATCAAAGTAGATTTCTGCCATCCAAAAATGTCTGTAATCTCCTAAATTTAACTGTGGTTTGTGTGTGTGTTATGTTTATGTTTTTGGCTTTTGTCCAAAGTGACTTAAACATGTTAGCTTATCAGGAAGTTCTACAAGCACATATCTGTGATATGTGCTTGTAAATAACAACACGATTCCATGTTAAGGCCCGTGTGATGGAAAACTCGTGGTGTAAAAGTTTATCCATGAAATGGATAGAGAATTTACTTGAAGATGGCTACATTACTGATCTCAGTTCTGCACAGACTAGCTTTTAGCTAATCAATCTTATGAGATGTGAACTCTATTTCTTCAAACAGAGGCCATTCTGGAACGAAATAACATTGGATATGATAATAAATATTTGAAACTTTTGCACAAAACACACTTCAAATGAGCCAAAAATTCCCTTTTGCCTCAAACTTGTTGTGATTACTCTAATTTGTTCTAAAACTTAAATGGAACGTGTTATTTTTGTAAAATTGAACATTTCTAAAGCTGTTAGTTTGCTGTTGCAGAAGTGTGATATCAACAAATATTAAGAAGTATTCAGTAAAGTGACTTAGTTAGGGTTGAAACTGGAAAATTTAGAATATGGTGCAAAAGTTAATTCATGCCAGTAATTCATCTTAGACTGAGAGAACATCTAAAGGCTCAGGAACCCTTTGCAGGTGTTCTGGATTCATTAGCTGACTAGAGTGTGACCCTTTGCATCTAGAATATTGAACTTTTTCACAATATTCTAATTGTCTCAAATTTTGAATGTGGGGTTTTCATCAGCTGTAAACCAAAATCATCACAAGTAAAGGCTGAAATATCTGGCTTAGCCAGTAATGAGTCTGTTTCATGTATTAGTTTCACCTTGAGTTACTGACACAAATTGACTTTTCCACCTTATTCTAATTATTTGAGTTTCATCTGTTTATTTAAAACCAGGAGCTTGTATAGGTCTCAACTAATTTGCCTCCAACTCTTTGTGACTTTCAGGCAACGGCATCACACTAGAGGGAGCGGTTCCAACAGAACAAGACAGTCAACCCAAACCAGCCAAAAGGGCGCGGACATCTTTCACTGCAGAGCAGCTACAGGTGATCAGTCTCTCTCTTGCATAAAGGACTTCTGATTTAGTCAATGCTGGGGTTTCTTCCAGTGGTTTCTGCAGCTGGTGAATTTATTGTAGCATATCTCAATGTGCAGATCATGCAGGCGCAGTTTGCTCAGGACAACAATCCAGATGCCCAAACGCTACAGAAGCTAGCCGACATGACAGGCCTGAGCAGGAGAGTTATACAGGTCAGTACCGTTGGATCCTATCTTCTTTCACTTTTTATCTATTTTCAGTCAATCACACTAGAGTAACTAGTTATGCTAATCGTCCTGCGGTATTTTGTGTGTGAAGTATAGCCACATGATGTCTGCATCTTCATAGGTTTGGTTTCAAAACTGCAGAGCAAGACATAAAAAGCACACGCCCCAGCACAGTGGGGCTCCCCAGGGTCATCCTCAGTCCAGGATACCCTCGTCTCTGCCCGATGAGCTGCATTACTCCCCCTTTGGCAGTCCTGAGCGAGCACGCATGGTGGCTCTGCACGGGTACATCGACAGTAAGTTTGGATTTTGGAGAAAAAAAGAAAAATCTGCTTCTTTTCAAGGGCAAAATTATAATCTATGTGTTTTTTCTTTTATCTCCAGGTCATCCCTTTTCCGTCCTGACCTCTCAGAGTCTCCCTCACCAGGCCATGTCGATGCCCCAGCTCCCCCTCAGCCGCTAGTCCCCCACCAGGACCCCCTCTCCCCAGCCTGGATCTGCTAACCTCACTGAAAGATTGTACAAGACAACATGGAGAAAAGACTCACCTGCCAGGAAAGCTGTGCAGAAAATCAAATGAAGAGAAGAGAGCGTTTTTCAGGACACAAGAAGTTTCGCTCACTTCCTCACGAGGACAGGATTATCCCAAACACGACCTTCCAACGGCATTTCGTACCCGAGTCTCTTTTTCACACAGTAGGATGGACACCTTTTGCTGTCCCTCCCCCGTCAAACGTGAAGACAAGTGGAGCTTTAAATGGATGTAACTGATAAACAAAGCCGGACTCGAGCTTCTTAAGTGCTGTCAGAATGTTGAAGATTAATTTAAAAGGGGGATTGTGAACGTGGCCCGGTGGACAGGGCACGTCCAGGTAAGACTCCTCTCTCTCTTTTCTCTTAAAGCGACCATGAAGGAAACATAAATACACACAAAACTCGGTTCACCTTTGGAATAACTATTGATTTATTTAAGATTAATGAAAAAAAAGACATATTTGGCAGAAAGATCTCAAAAATGTAAGTTTAAAACAGTTACGTGCCTTATCTTGTCTAACAGAGTATACACCTTTTACTCTGAATTGAAAAAAAATTTGGACAATTAAAACATATTATTAAGATGTTAAATCTTAGAACTTTCCAGAAAATAAAATCAACCGACAGTATTGAACATTGTGTGTTGTCAAACAGCATTTGATTCTATCCCTTTACATGTCTTTTAATAAAAAAGGGCTTTAGGTCCGTTTATTGTCAAACAACATATCCCTTCAAAAATCTGACATGCTTTATTCGTTATGTTTTCACTTAATTCTAATTTATACGGTTTCTTGTTTAGCCTCTGTGTGTACTTGTCACATGATGAGGGAGGTGGCTTTTTGGTACATGACTGACCCGATAAAATGGACTGGGTTTGTACATAGGTGTGTGTGAGTGTGTTTCTATGTGGGGTAGTGAGTGTGTGCCTGTATTTCAGTGCCATTGGCTTTGTGTGAAAACCAGATCAGATTACACCTCAGAGTCTCTGTATTTATTGACATAATAAATCCCTGTAAAGCACTTTTACCCCTTCTGAAATGGTTTTGTCAAGAAAATAAAAATAATAACAAAAAAAAAAAAAACCCAAAACAAAACAAGAACTGAAACAAAAGTTTTATTTGATAGAATGTAGATCATCAATGTTTTGTGTAATAAAATCTTTAAAATAGAGTGTGTGTGATCTTTGTGTGTTTTTGAAAATGAATCAACAATGCAATGATTCATGTCTGTCATATCAAATCCTTTAATTACAGAAAAGTGCACGTGATAATTAAATTTTACTCAAAAGGGAAGAGAAGTCAACATCAAAACTAACAAATTCTCTTTAAAATGTTTGTAAATGCTTGTGGTTTTGCATGGATGAATGTTTTGCTCTGTAGCTGAAGGTGCATGTGTCTGCTGCATGTTACTGTGTGTGTGTGTGTGTGTGTGTGTGTGTGTGTGTGTGCTATTTCTGTCTGCATGTTTCTGTGGGAAATGTGACTTTTAGTGCAAAAAAATCCTGCTGCATTTGATGATGCAAAAAGATGTAAAAAGAAGTTAAGCAGATAAATATAAGTAAGTTTACATACGGTTTCATCAAAATGTAGTATGTTAGAGTCTAAGAGTTTTTTAAAATTGTTTCTTGTGTTTGAAATAACTCTAATAGCCTACAAATATTCTGCAACTTTAAATTTAGGAGTTTTTAAAATCTATTTTCGTACACACTAGTGTTGATGTAAGCTGTAGAATTGACCTACAGTAATGGAAGCGGTTAAATGCCAGATTTACAAAAAATTGTTGCATGAACACATGAATAAATGCATGAATAAATCCTGAATTAGTAATAGACTGAATTAGCCAGACATCATTAATGGATCTGGATAGATGAGAGTGGAAAATGCTTTATTAGAAATGAATGAAATGTCTGAGACAGAAACTCCCAGGTTTATTTTTTTATCTGCACACACAGAATTTCAAGTTAATGCCATGAAAGACATTTATCTCTACTTCAAAATGAGCTCCGGAGCCAAAAATACATACATGAAAAAACATTTTATAATATTTGTTTTAATTATTTTAATAAATTAAACAAAGTTAAAGACAAAGTCAGACTTTTATTTAGCTAAGTTTAGCAACAAGACCAAAAACAAGCAGGTAAACGATCCTTTCACTCAACATCGCTGCTCTTCCCAGGAATGGCTGCATATGAGTTTGGAAGATCCGAGGCTTTTCGACAAGTTTGCACAATCCACTCAAGTTCAGAGTCATCTGTCAAAAACATGTGATGGGAAACCTATCAGTCCTGTCTGATCAAGCTCCTTTCAAATCCACACCAAAAAGCTGCAGCTTCCATTGTAAAGGCTGCACAGAAAGACGTGGCGCTGGTTTTGTTGAAGTCGCTTAAGAAGCTCAAAGAAAACGTGCAACAATCAGGAGCCTGCATAATTAAACCACAGGTCACTCCATGTGTGAGGCTGCAAAACTCAAGAGTCGTTTAAGTCTGGGATAAATGTAGACAAAGCAAGATAAGCCTGACATTTAGCTGAAAATAACTTCTCAGAGCCACTTCAGACACCAACAAATAAGCCCCAAAAATGGACGCCAATCTTTCTGTCTCTTTTCTTTCTTTTTTTTTTTAAAGAAACAACCGCCAGAGGAGCTGATAATAAACCAGTTATTCCTCGTTAGAAGCTGAAATGAGTAGCTAATTGCAGGGGAAGTAAGCTTTCTCTGGAGCGCGCGCAGCTGCACGCACTTGAGCCGCTTGCGGGCCTCACCCACCAGCTCCACGCAGCACGCGGGGCCCCTATTGTACGGGGGAGCTCTGCAGTTCTACCACTGATTGTGTGTAATTGCCAGTGATGGGCGCGAACACCACCAGCCACTTCAAGTACATAACACCCCCTCTTTTCTTCCTTTTTCTGTCTGTCCCTCCTCTACCTTCTCTGATCAGGAGGTCAATTGAACGTGGTATCGGCCACGCGACAGCTGTCACAGCAAAACATTTCCACCGCTCTTTGTGGCATAGCCAAAATAAAAAAATAAAAAAATAAACTGGGACAGGTAATTATTGGAGGCAATGTGTTGCCTTGAGACTGACCTCAATTAACCCCAGTCCACAGCTTAATGATGATTAGATTGGGACATTTTCCATATTTGCTGTGATTTTGTCCTCTTTTGGCAGCATTTAGCTCAGGATTTGACTCACGTGGGAGTTAACCAAGAGCACAGGTGGCTGCTAGATTTAGCCTTCGTCATGCAGTCAGCAGGGAGGAGGACTTTAAAAAAGAAGAATGTGTAAAACAAATTAGACTGGTTATTTTTAAATCATATTCAAAATTTCTCAGGAAGATACCTTTTAAAATATATCTGACATCCGTCTACTAACACCAGGGATCTTTGTTTGGTGAGAGGAAGCGATAACGACACCTCTGCTTTTCTTAATACTCAAAATACACTCAGAAAGAAAAGTGTTTCCTTCCAACCTAATCACACACACACACACACACACACACACACACACACACACACACACACACACACACACACACACACACACACACACACACACACACACACACACACACACACACACACACACACACACACACACACACACACCTGAAGGTTTAGTTGGAAACAACTGGACTTTCCTAGCTTTCCTTGAAGACATTTCACCTCTCCACTGAAGAAGTATCTTGAATGAGAGATGAAATGTCTTCAAAGAAAATAAGGGTATATTTTACAATAAAAGTCCCCTTATTAACGTTACTAAGTTATTTATTAAAGGGATACTTTGCAGCTGTTTCATATTTTTTAATCATTTTCTTGAGCCAGTATGTGCTAAAACCTTTACAAGGTTAATGAAAGGCCACCCAGCCCCTATTTCCCCTTGTGGCTAGAATATTGCATTTGCTGCTTCACAAACAAAACAAAACTTTTTCAGGAGAAACACAGATTTGAAACATGTTCACATTCTGTATTTAAAGTAGCCTCATTGCTCACAATTTTAATTGTTAACTTAAGCAATTTGCAGCTGTTTCAACAGGGGGTGCATACTTTTGCAGGAGTGCTCTTTTTGGCACAACATCAATCCGGTCTGTTCGACTTAGAAACAAATTGAGCTGACATACCTGGTGCTGCAGTGTGGTTCCAGCATGTTTTATGCATGTTGTAGATCATGAACACAGCTGATTTGTTTAACTTAGTGATGAATCACTCCTGTAGACACTAAAGAAGGCTGGGGAAACATTTCAGCCGTTAGATTAAGGCGTTAAAAAGATGGCCGCACAGCGAGGAGATTCGTTATGCTTTTGGTTCCACAAATGGACACTAAGGGGTGCTACATGCAAACCAAAACTGACTTGTTCCACATTATTCATTAATAAACTATTAAATAAACTATTAGCAACCGTTTAATATTAATTCTAATATTATGTTGTGGCCAAATTTATTGAGGGATTGAAAGCCATTAGTTGTATTCATTTGTGTTTTGTTTAACAGTAGAAACATATTATAAGCCTGACTTGATTTATGTATTTATTTAATTACTTTTGTCAGTTTGTAATGACTTTGTAAACCTTTGGACCCTCCCATTAATTAGGTATATAAGGAGCAAGCCTGGGGGAAGGAGGGTTTTTTGTTTGTCAGATGTCAGCCGGAGGTGACGGGAGGGTTTTTAATGATTTTTTGACCACTTTACAGAGACTTTTATTAGTTGGTTTAAGTTGGATTTCGTGGATTGCTGGATGATTATGAGTGACAGTTTTTTTTAAGAAATAAATGGAATATGTTTTTGAAGAACTGAAGTCTGGAGTGCGTGCAAATCCTAAACCCACCTGTTGCCACCCACAGCCTTTTTTGTTTTGGATTATTTCATTTGGACGGTAAAAAGGCCGCGGCATATTAAGCAATGCATTACAAAGCAGACACAACCCTCTGGCTCTTTGTGCTAACCTAAGGACTGTGTATATTTTCCCTCGTGATAGGGGACAGCACATACTGTACCTAAATCATTGCAAGGAAGCAGTATTTTCGTGTTTAAGTAAGATATTAACCAAAGGATTGTCATTAGGGTCGAAAATCCCAAACGAGTACTTTGACAGATCGTTCAACTTCCAGCAAAATGACAAGCACATCAGACCCTTTCATCACTGGCAACGAGTGAAGAGGTAAATGTGTAAAACAACATTTATGAATGGTGAAAGTTTTGTAACCGCTTGTTACAAATCAGTAAATGCGTTTTGTCCTCACGGGCTCCCGTAGAAGGAAACATGGGGTCTAATATGACGTTGTCTAGAAACTTAGACCTGCTCCCATTTGTATTTTAGACCTGATTTTTATGGTTGTATGTAACGTAGCTACCAATGTTTTTCCACAACTGGGCATCATTTCATTCATTTTCAACATTTCATTGGATATTTCCAGAGAATAATGCTAAAAACTTTACAGTGTCTCTTTAACAATATCGGGAACGTTAATTAAGGGATCCTTTTATGTATTGATGCTTAATAATGCACTAAGTAAAGTCAATAAAGGGGAATCTTATTGTAAAGCGTTACCAAAACAAGAAAAGTCCAGTTGTTTCCAACCAAACCTTCAAGATCGTCTCTCACAGGATTAAGATGTTATTCCCGATTTTATGACCGAATGTTTGAGAAATGGGATAAAAAAAGAGAAAAGAAGAGAAATAGACTTAAAGAATGTAGGTTCCACTCCCCAGAGCTCCGGCTGATTTTATCTGTCTGTGAAACACCTCGATCCGACGGGGGACAAAGGAAGCTGGGCTTTGGTCACTAGCTGTGTTTTCTTTGGCTGAGGAATGTTTTCTTTTTTCAGCATGGAGCTCATTTTGCACACAGTCTAAGATGTTACTGAAGAAACAGGAAAGTGCAACTATTAAAATGAGTAGTTGTGAAGCAGGCCGTTGCCAAGCGAGAATACGTCGGTACACAAAACTCACTGGTTGTGTTTGTTGTTAAATACCGGAGCATGTCCAGTCAGCCAGCGGTGGACATTTAATCGTGCAGATGTGACCCCCTCGTTCTTTTTAATTACACTTTTACCTCCAAACTTAAGCAACAATTTAATCAGCTGCAACAATTTACAAAAACTCTAGACGTCTGCTAGAAAGTGGATTCAAACTACCTTCTGGGATTTCTAAATCCAAATATTTGTTTGTTTTAGGAAGTTTTTGGAACTTTGATCTGTGTTGTGCCGACTAGGCTCAAACATGCAGGTGTTGATGGCAAGACATTGCTTCTATTCCCAAAATAATCCGTATCCTGTAGGGAATCATTCATCACAGATTCTATTGTTTTACTGATTGGCTTCATTTCAACCTGAAATGTTTGTCTCAGCTGACATCAATAACCGGTTCTAGCATTATAATTAGGAGCAAACACATTTTAAATTCAAGAAATTTGTGATAAAACAACTCCATGCATCACCTTTGCTTCTACTGTAATTCTAAGTTTTACTAGCTGAGTTTTCTATCGTCGAACATCAACAGCTGCACGGGGATCTTCTTCCTCTTTCTTACAGCAGCCAGCGTCCCCACTGGGAGGGTGGGTCTTCCCTGTGTACCACCATCACTGCTGCTCCTCATCCTGGGCGGAAGCCACCGAGCAATAAATCCAGTCTTCACACCCACTCTGACAAATATGACTTCAACTCCCATGGTTGGAAAATAAATCCATGCAGGATACGGGAGCATTCTTCTTCAGCATTTGTTTGTGAACACAAAAGGGGGATCTCACACAGGCTTCGACGGTGTTTTGTGGCCACACGTGGAGCACATCCCGCCACCCGAAATGAAGACAAAATAATCAAAAAAATAAATTAACAGGAGGGCTTTTTTTTTTTTTTTTTTACAGTTCTTGTTATACTTTGCTGTTTCTCTCTCATCCACTAGGGGCTGGCTCCTGAAAATGAGGAAGTTCCCATTGACTCCCATGGAAAAATGCTAACTTCACAGCAGAAATAAACATGTTTAGAGCCTGGCACAGAAAACCATCTTAGGTTTAAAAGGTTAAGTTTACCATCATGACAACTCTGAGGGAATACATTCTTTTGTTTAGATTATTTATTAGGCGTGTGTCCTTTTGATTGACAGGTAGCAGGTGAGTTGTCAGTGCCAAATGGTAAATGACCTGTATTTATATAGTGCCCTTTTAGGGTTTTACGACCCCCCAAGGTGCTTTACAACACAATCTGTCATTCACACACACATTTACACGCTGTTGGGGATGAGCTATGATGTAGCTACAGCTGTCCTGGGGTGCACTGAGAGAGGCGAGGCCTGCTGACCACTGGCGGCACTGGTCCCTCTGACCACCACCAGCAGGCAAAGCGGATTAAGTGTCTCTGCATTCCCTTGTCAGAGCCAGGATTGAACCTGCAACCTTTTGATTACTGGACAACATTACTCTCCTGAGCTACTTGCTGCCCCTAGCGTTAGCAGCTTGCCTCCTGCTTGCTCCAGGGAAGGCCTCAGCCTCGGTCTCACGGTAAAGGTGTTACAGCCTGGAAGGCACAGTGAAGAGTCGCTCAACCATGGCTTTCTGGCTAAAAGTTCCCGGTTAGCTCAGTTAGCTTGCAGCTACATTGGCTCAGGGTTTAATGGGTGTAAATCATCGGCCCCACCCTCACAGCCTCACTCCATTTTTGTATTTTCCAGGAGTGACGAGACACACGGTGTGGCCAAGAGGGTGGTGGTGCAAACCACCCATTGGGCTTCAGTTCAGCTCTTCGTAAACCTATGGGTGACGGCACAGGGGTTAATTCATTATATACAGTATGGGTGTTTTACACTGCTTTTGTGTTTGACTTCCTGTCTGGCCCGATGTGAATTGTTGAGCCTGATGCGGTCTCAAAGATTAACATGCAAAAACAAGACTCAAACCTTAAATTTAATGAAGGGACACTCTGTGGCCGGTGGAAAGTCCCTATTAGTCTTTTCCCCCCTTTATTTGTTTTTCCAGTTTTCTATAGGACCACAATCTATAAGTCACATCAAGGAGAAAATAAAATGGTGATCAGAATTTTCAGTGAACTTGGGATTTTCTGGAGATTTGCATCCTTTTTAAAACTCGGATCATGTGCCCTGCAGGTAAGATACCAACTACAGCTAATTACTCCACAAAACCCCACTTTAGAGATATCAAACTGTTCATTTAACGCTTTCAGACAATACTCTGGCTTTACCATGTCCTACCAGCACTGCTTTCTCTGCAGCACTAAAGACTGACGAACAGACCTTGACAGAATTAGGGAATTCAGTTCGGGATACCTGACAGACTCCATTCATTTCAAACACTGGAATATGATTCAGTGGTAAAATGTGTTTTCAATTTTTCACTTTTTATTACAAAAAGCCTAAAAAGCATACCTGTCAGACGGCATTAGAAAGCAATCTCCAATCAGATAACACAGCAATCCATTTAACATCGCTCCATGGGTTTATTTTGATCAGAACATTCCCGTGCACTGGAAGCTTTTAGAGTCCTGGTTATTGAAATGAGCAACACAAACATGTCTTTCCTGATCCACAGTCAGTAAAAGGTTTTAGGACATTTGAATGTGTGGTTGTTTTGGTTTATTCTATGTTAAAAGTTGTGCCTGAAGCCATTATTAAATGGTTGTTCTTTCTTATTTCTTCTGCTGGTATTTGATTTTATTTCAGAACCACCATCCTCAGATTCATGTCTGCAGGTCCCACCATGTGTTTGAATCCACAATCATCCACCATTCCTCACTCCCACATTGGCCTAACCATTTCATACAATGCATGTTTTAGTGTATATTCCTAAAACTATATTAATTTTAAAATGATTCCTAACTTAGTTCCAACATTAAAACAATCTGACTTTATAACTTTTAGTTATGACAAGATCAGAACTGAAAGAAATGTTCTTTCATAAACAAGTCCACATGCTTATCCAATACCCGTGTTTAAAAAACATTAAAGCTACAATGGCAAAACAAGTCAGCCTTTAAAGGGATACTTTGCAACTTTTTCATATTTTAAAATCATTTTCTTGAGCCACTATGACCCTAAAATGACCATTTATAGGGGTTAATAAAAGGTCACCCAGCCCCTATTGCACCCCGTTTCCAGAATGTTCCACTTGCAACTTCAGCCTGGTGGCTGCTGGGGCTTTAAAAACATTTGCTGACATACCTGATGCTGCAGTATGCTGTCAGCACATTTGCTGCATGTTTTAGATCATGAACACAGCTGATTTGTTTAAGTTGGTGATGAATCACTCATGTAGACACTAATTGTGATAACTTGGCTTTCAAATAAGCAGCTCCACAAAAGATTGAATAGAACTCTCAAGCTTTAACGCATCGTTTCATCAGCATCCACATGTCTGAACCGCCGTTGCTCTGGAGAACCCTGGCAACCAACTAAACACTTCCGGGGTGACAAGGGCGTTAGTTTGTTTTCAGAATTGCTGGGGACAATAACCATACACTTGAGTGGGGTTTAAAAATTGCTGGGGACAATAAAGGCAGGCTTTTTTGAAAGTGGGGGGGACACAGCTGCCAATCACAAATTTTGCCGGGGACATGTCCCCGGCGTCCCCGGTTAAAATGACGCCTATGCGGGGTGACAGCTCCCCCTGTCGGACCGGGGTAATAATGCTCTCAATAAACGACACTCCCTCCCCCTCAAGATCCCACCATGTTAACACAATACAATGTTATATATTTTTTTGTTATTATTATTATTATTATTAACCTTACCTGATAACCAAAATATCACATAATCCATGAACCAATCTTTTGCAGATACTTCAGCTTATTTACACAGAAGTTTTATTTATTTATTTTTTCAACTATGGAAGGTGGGTGGACTACCAGCCTTCCAGTGAGACCCAGAGTGCATTCTTGCACTTCTTGAGGGAACTCACAAGACCTACTCACACACAAAGTCTTTCAAATAAGTAGGAGTCTGTTTCTTGCATTCCGAGCGGCGCAGCTTCGACGGTGGATCTTCCTTCTGTCCACTGACCTTTGCAGGGGTACAGACTGGAGCTGAATCAGCTGGTTTCAGGAACTCATCTCCTCCTGAAGAAGGAAACCCCAAGCCTGGGGGTGTTAGTAGTGCCACCTGGTCCGGAACCTGAAGGCTGCAGGCGTTCCCATCCAAGTCCATCCTGGAGGTCCCCATCTGCCCTGCCTGCCTTTGTATGATCTGGTCAATGTGGCATCTCATCATGTGCCCATCACCCGTTTGTGCGGTATATGATACAGGACCCGTGTTCAGCAGAATGACAGCAGGCACCCACTTCGGACCATGGCTGTAGTTCTGGATGTACACCTTGTCCCCAGGAGAAAAGCTCCTCCACTTACAGCGTATGTCATGATGTTCTTTCTGTTTACTTTGTCTCTTTAATACTTATGCTTTAACATCTGGCAGTAAAAGGTCCAAGGTGGAACGTAATTTCCTGGACATTAGCATTTCCCCAGGTGACAAGCCAGTGGTACTCTGTGGTGTGATTCTGTAGTTAAACAGGAATCTGTCCAGTCTTGTTTCCAAAGTGTCCCCCTGTACTTTTGCTAGGCCCTGTTTAAACGTTTGCACAGCTCTTTCTGCCAGGCCATTAGAGGAGGAATGGAAAGGTGGTGAAGTAACATGTTGAACGCCATTTTGTTCCATGAACCTTTTAAACTGTTGACTTGAAAAGCATGCGCCATATTCTGGAACCACCATCTACGGCAAGCCGTGTGTGCTGAAACATTGTCTAAGCTTCTCTATTGTAACTTGGCTGGTGGAGCTGTTGGAGGGATACACCTCAATCCACTTTGAATGAGCGTCCACCACCAAGAGAAACATTTCCCCCAAGTGCGGGCTGGCATAATCCACATGCATTCTACTCCAGGGTT
Source organism: Nothobranchius furzeri (assembly GCF_043380555.1). Taxonomy (NCBI): domain Eukaryota; kingdom Metazoa; phylum Chordata; class Actinopteri; order Cyprinodontiformes; family Nothobranchiidae; genus Nothobranchius; species Nothobranchius furzeri. Next base: position 50,226,526 of record NC_091746.1, read on the forward strand.
TCTCAGGCCACTCCCAAGGATGGAGAGGTGCTGCCGCTGGAGTCTTCCTGGTTTCCTGACATGTGTGGCAGGATTGTACTTCAATCTCTATGTCCGAATCCATTCCTGGCCGCCACATGTATGATCGTGCCAAACCTTTTATCTTAGAAATTCCCGGGTGTGTGCGGTGCAGTTGTTTTAAAAGGTTGGCTCTTCCCCTCTGTAGCGTTAGGAAGTATGAAGGGCAGACCCTCATACTTCCTAACGATACACATCACCTCCTAGGAACAACCACTCTGGCTCCCCACAACACACACCCATCTCTCACGCTCAGCTCCAATCTTCTCTGACTGTAGGGCTTGAACTGAGAGTCCACTTCTTTGGGCCAGCCCTGCAAGCACCACAACAGTACCTGCGACAGTGTTTCATCTTTTGCTGTTCACTGCTTTAACTGGGCTGTTGTGATCAATGGGTCATCCATCAAGTCCAGCATGAGCACTTGACATGCGTCATCCTCCTCTGCCTCAGTCTGTGGCAGTGGCAGTCAACTTAGGGCATCCGTGTTTGCATGAACTTGGCCTGGTTTATGTATGATCTTGTACTCATAGGCTCTCAGCAGTGTAGCCCACCTAGGAGATCCCATCTGTGGCACCGGCTTCTTCTCATGGAAAAGAGAAATCAGAGGCTTGTGATACATTCTGATAGTGAACTGACGACCATATATTTACTTGGGAAAACGCTTGATTCCAAAGATAATTGTCCAGCTGAGAGTAATGCTTTTCGGCAGGTGTCAACGTCCTCGACATGAAACCCAAAGGTTTTTCACTTCCGTCTTCCATCACATGTGACAATAAGGCGCCCACTTCGTAGGGTGATGAGTCGCAAGCAAGCACCAGTTCTATGTCAGCTGAGTAATGGCATAAGACTTCAGCTGATTTCAGGAGCTGTTTAGACTGTGTGAATGCCTCTTCCTGCTCCCTACCCCAACTCCACTGAGCATTTTTCTTCAACAGTTGATGTAATGGAGCCAACCGAGTGGCAAGGTTAGGCAAGAACTTATTGTAGTAGTTCAGGAGACCCAAATGTGCCTTCAGCTCAGCTACTGTTGTTGGAGATGGAGCTTCCACAATAGCTCAAACCTTGCTCTGAAATGAATGCAGGCCAATATCAATCTGGTGACCTAAGTATTGTATCTGGTCCTGTAGAAAGACACATTTACGCCTCTGGAGTCGCAGACCTACTTCTTTCAATCTTTTTAGTACTTCTTCCAGTGTTCTCAGGTGCTCTGTAGTGTCTTTCCCTGTCAACAGTATGTCATTCAAATAAACTGCTATGTTAGGCAGATCTTGCAACAGGCTTTCCATCGTTCTCTGGAAAATGGCTGGAGCCGATGACACCCCGAAGGCCAGCCTGTTGTAAGTGAAAAGTCCACGATGTGTGTTTATGGTCAGATACTTTTAGACTCCTCATCCATCACAACCTGCTTATATGCGTGACTTAGGTCTAGCTTTGTAAACTTCTTCCCTCCTGGTAATGCGTTAAACAGGTCTTCCAGTCGGGGAATCGGGTATTGTTCCAGTGATGAAGCATTATTCACAGTTAGCTTATAGTCACCACAAATCCTGATGGAGCCATCCGGCTTAAGGACAGGCACTATAGGTGCTGCCCACTCAGAATACTTAACTGGTTTTATGATGTCATCATTCAAAAGTCTTTCAATCTCTTTTTCCACCTTAGTCTTCATGGCATATGGGACTGAGCGGAGCCTGTAATATTTGGGACAGGCATTTGCAGACACTCTGATCGTTGCTTTCATTCCTTTTAACATGCCTAGTTCTTCTTTAAAGACTTCCTCATGGCTTGCAAGAATTACATGTAAGTCCTGAGTCTCAGTTTTCACCTGCTTGATTTCATCCCACTTGAGCTTTAATTCTTCCAGCCACCCTCTACCTAGAAGACTAGGACCTGTTCCCTTCACGACCATTAGGGGCAACCTTTTCTTCTGGCTCGCATAGTTTACTTCAACCTTTAAGACCCCCACCACTGAAATGTTTTCTCCAATATATGACTTAAGAGAGAGTTAACTTTCTTTTATTTCTGGCCAACTTCCTTCTTGCCAGGTTTCCCTGAACTGGTTTTCATTCATGATGCTAACATTGCATCCAGTGTGTATTTCAAACTTTACTGTTTTGCTATTTACTTCCATTTCCACTTCGAATGGGTTAACCCTCTGAATGGAACAGTCTGTCCTCAAACATGCCAGCGTTAATGCTTCTTCCTGATCAGAATCACTTTCAGGATTGTTAGTCTCACATACCTTATGTGACTTGTACAAACGTGTGGTGTCCCGCCTGGTGTGCCGTCTTTGCTGTGGTTTGCATGTCCTCCTTATTCTTTCTTTTGGACCAACATGCTCTAGCAATATGTCCCTCTTTTCCACAAATGTGGCATTTAACGTCTTTAAACCTGCATCCCGTGGCTCTATGGTTTTTACCGTTGCATCGGTAGCACTCTTTTACTCCACTTTTCCACTCTCTGCTCTTTTCTTTGTCCTCCGACACCACGCTATTACACGCCGCCGGCTTCTGCAGGCCATGAATGTCTCTGTTTGCGGCCTCCGCAGCCACAGCAATCTGATACGCGTTCTCGAACGTGAGGTTGGTCTCCGACAACAGACGTCTTTGTATCCTATCTTCATTAATCCCGCAAACCAGCCAATGTCTAAACATTTGTTCCAACGTCGTACCAAAATTGCAATCCTGTGCTAGCCGTCTCAACTCGGCCACAAATGCGCTGATGGTTTCTGTAGGCTAGCGGAACCGAGAGTCAAATTTGTATCTTTGGACAATCTCGCTGGGTTTAGGATTGAAGTGCTGTTTCATCACTGCCACCAAATCACTGTATGTTTTGGAGCTGGGTTTAGCTGGACTCACCAAGTTCCTCATTAGCTTACATGTGGCTGGTCCCACCACGCTAATAAGGATAGCCCTCTGCTTCTCCTCATCCCCGATCTTGTTCGCTTCAAAGAATTGATCGAGAATCTCGCAGTATTCTTCCCAGGTCTGCTCCTTCACATCAAAGGCTGACAGTGTTCCTAACATAGCACTCATTTTTGTTCACCTTCCCTCCAGTTTACTCGTCATCCATCTGGAATCAGGTACACAGCGCCGCCATCCACTATCCTCGTCGCCAATATGTGATAACTTGACTTTCAAATAAGCAGCTCCACACATGATTGAATAGAACTTTCGAGCTTTTAATGCATCGTTTCATCAGCATCCACATGTCTAAACCGCTGTTGCTCTGGAGAACCCCGGCAACCAACTAAACACTTCCGAGGTGACAGCTCCCCCTGTCAGACCGGGGTAATAATGCTCTCAGTATACTACACTAATGAAAGCTGGGAGACGTTTCAGCTGTTAGATTAAGGCGTTAAAAAGACAAACGCACAGCGAGGAGATAGGTTTTGGCTTCAAATCTCTAAGTGGATACTAGGGGGTGCTAAAAGCAAGCCCAAACTGGCTAATTCCCCTTTAAACATAAACACGGTCACAGAAGTCTCACCTGCCCTGTCAACTATCATCCTATCTTTGCTTTCCGTGACTTCAAATGGTGTTTTTATTTTTGGGACTCTGGTAGTTTGTCCTAAAGTTGAAGTGGTAGCAGCCGGCTGTTTCTCCTCCTATGATATTATTGAGCAGAGAACCTCTCACACCAGTGTTGCCAAATATGAGCATGAGTAATGAATGTAGGACACAAGAAAGCGCGGCAGTTTAGAGACATAGACAATTGGATGGCCAATCATTGGTTTTGGACCAAGTCATGTCGCTGGTTAAGGTTTTACAGTTTTTCTCCATTGGTTTGGCTCATTTCTTGAAACAGAAATTACATTCTCAAAATAACATGGACAAACCTCCAAACCTCTTGGCAAATGTTCACAACAGAATGGCATTTCTCATTCATTTTATCAAATGGCTAATGCCTTAGTACATGTCTCAATTGTCTCAGTGCATCTTTGCAAACGATTAAGTACATGTAGCCTACAGTTATACAGTTAGCCCACATTTAGCACATTTTCCAGATGAATAGATCTTGTAGATCTAAACTGATTAGTTGATTCTCAGTCTAATGATCATTCTCTCCAAAACATGTCAGCATGATTTCATTGTATAAGTACTCGCATGCACAACTGTCAGCTCAATTGTCAGAATTGGTCAAGAACATAATACCATGAATACCATATATGAATTTCTTTGAATATTTGATACATTGATGACAGTCATTGACAGTCAGGTGAAACTAAACTAACGAACGGGGAGTGTCACACACAGGTGTTTTCCATGATCGTGTGCTGCCCAACACAGATGTATAGAGCTTGACCAGCGCCAGTCCGATCTCTGAACATGGATAGACAAGGCCAAGCAAACGGACAAGGGGAAGTATCCGCTGTGATGTGGACAAGAATATGTGGCCAGACAGACAACAGCGTGTAAATAATCAGGAGGGTGAAGACAATGGACAAGAGAGGGAGAATGAGTACAGCGACCACTGAATACGTCCTTGTTTTTGATTTTGTGTTCATACAATTTACCATATTACTGTAATGTACATTTTCTTTTTACTTATGTATGAAACTTTCTTTGCGTGTGAATAAAAAAATGGTTATAATTTCCTTGGTAGTGTGAGTCCAATCTGTGATGTCAAACCTTGGAGGCTACTCTTTTTGGTTGTATATTGTTGGTCCTCTGCCATAGTGACAAAACATCTAAACATTTGTATGGCAGTACTCACACAATGCCAAAGGGATGATGCATTTTGGGGGCACTGACTATTCAGATTAGAAAGAAATGTAGTTTTGACACATGAGTGAACTGTTTTAGGAGTGATATGAGCTTTTGCAGGTAAACCATGTTGTTGTGATCAACTATCCAGGTTTATTTTGACAAAAGCACCAAGAATGATGAGAATGTCCGATCTGTGTCGAGAAATGAGCCAAAGCTATTGAGAAGGATTTTTGCCATTTTGGAGACACTGACTGTTTAAATGAGAAAGGGATTTAGATTGAAGCCTGAGTGAACCGTTTTGGAAGAGATATGAGCTTTTGCAGGTGAGCTATAGTGTTGTGCTAAACTGTAAGAGTGTTTTGCCAAATGATCTTGTTGGGGTTATTAGGAGCGAACAATTCATAAGCTTTAACTTACTTTTGGATTCTTCAATAAATTCTGTAAATATGGGAATATTTACTGATTTATTAATTAATTAAGATATTATTAGATATACGGGGCACCATTCCCCTTTAACCGGGGAAAAATTGAATCCAAAACTCTTATCAGTCTTTCTTGAAGTTCGTAGAATCCTTGGAGCAGAGACTTCTCTTCGACACAACAAAGCTACTGGAGACGAAAATCTGAATTTTATAACGTTTAATTAACAATTTGTCAAATGAATAAACAGTGGCATAGATGAATAATAACCATGTGATATAATAAAAGGATGTATATTCAAAATAATGTTCAAGGTGTTTTGTGTGTATGTATGTGTGTGTGTTTCTAAAATGGAGTCTGTATGCAAGATGGCTGACCCCTTTGTCTGGCTGAAGTGTGAGTGGCGATGTAACCCAGAAGCTAGAACCTTAATGAGGTATTAACTAATTGGCTTACTAATATGATCCATCCTCAATTTAGATAAAATATAAAATATAAATTAAGGAAATTAACAATACTAATTAATAGATATCTAATTAACTAATAGATAATTTCATAATGAATTATTGGAAGGGTGAATAACTAAAATAACGAGTTTAATATTAAACATCGGTTAAAACAAGAATCTTGAACATCACTAACAGAAACAGAAGAGGAAAGCTGTATACTATTGGTCCAGGTGGGAATCTGAAATTTCATTGGCTGAGAGAAATAAGTCCCGCCTCCGCGAAATAAAACCGTGCGACGCAGCTGAGCGAGAGAGACAAACGGCTGTGCAGCACGCAGATACAGAAAGCAAAGACTGAGCGGTTAGAGAGAGAGAGAGAGAGAAAAAAAAACAACGGTCGAGGCCGTGAAGAACCCTGATTTGGGTGCCGCATAGATAGAGGGAGAGGCGGACTTGACTCCTTCTAATAAGAGCTAGGAACTTGGAACCAACGCGGTGAGTAAAGAAAAAAGAAGAGAAAAAGCTAACGATGCAACTTAAAAAAAAAAGGAAACTTAAATAGCTTATCAAATTAATTCCATTCTTATAGATTTGTGTGGAGACGACAGAGTGAACCAATCCTCTGTAGGAGGGAACCGTTGGAGCGCGTTGGTGAGTGAATGAGATTAAATTCAGTAAATTATTAAATTCAAAAAGCTAATTACAGCAACCGAGGTGACAGCAGTGGGCTGCTAGACGTTAGATCCCAGGAGTTAACATCTCAAACTACCAGTTAACGGTGGTAGGGCATATAGGAGTTAACGGCTCAAACCGCCAGTTAACGGCGGTAGGGCATATGGGATTCCCAGGAGTTAACGGCTCAAACCGCCAGTTAACGGTGGTACGGCCTAGATGTACAAAGTCCTCAGGGGCGTTATAGCTAACGCCATAGAATTAGCAATGCGTCCCTTAACCAAACATTTAATAATAAAAAAAAATAGATAAATAAAAATAAATAAAAGCTAACTGATTAGGGAGGAATTATTTTACAAAGGTGGACCAAAGGACCAGAATTTATATTTTGTTGAATTTTGTTATAGAACATTTTATTTATTTATTTATTTATTTATTTATTTATTTATTGTGTTACAGATATACAAGGTGTCACAATGCTGTATAGAAACACAACTAAATGTATCCTTGTTGTCATGAATGTATTTCTTGTTGAATAGTGTAGAGTAATAGAATCTAACTGAGCCTATTGAGCTGAACAATTGTTGTCATATGTAATTATATTTCCAGAGCTACTGAGAATTATTTTAATAGACAATCAAATTGATGTTATGTTAGTTGAACTGTGAACCCAAACATGATTGGCTATGCCAATAGAGTGAAGCATTTGTTTAAGTCTGTAAGACTTTATGCTGTGATGTGACGAGAAGGGTCGATGCCAACTCGCTAACAGTCCTGTTGTTTACAGGCTGGGTTTTTTTTTTTTCCTTGGGTTTGATCCCGACTCCTATGATCACTCACTTGGAACGAGAACTGGATTTCTTCCTGACGAGGGAGATGGCGAGCCTTAACCACTGAACGAACCAGGACATCTCAAGTAACTGAAGAGCAGACTGCTCTCTTCAGTGAACAATCTCAACGGTGTGGTAGGAAAAAATCGCACCACCGGACTCTGACTTTCACCCCAAGCGTGGGGATTTGACTTGACGCCGGCTGACTTGTGACTCATATGATCAAATCTCATACCGACCATTTTACTATTGTCGATTGTTTTCATCTGTTTTTGTGTGTTATCTTTATGTGTTATATTTCCCATTATTATTAAAATTTAGTATATAAACCGTTTCATGCTATACCCGTGACTCCAGTCATTCTTAAACAACCTCCAATTCTCCCCGAACCTAATTATTGGCCCATTTGTTTATTTTTTCTTTTAATTATCTTATTGTATCCTGTAATCCGGTTACATAAAACTTGGCGAGCCAGCCAGGAGAATTGTAGAGTTGTTACCTTAGCTAACCATTGACTGACATCATAAGAGTGCCTGGAGGTCACAGTGGTTTGCCATTTTGGCATTATTGGTACTTTTGAGTGTTTTAAAATGGAAGTTGTGAAAACAGAAAAGGTCAAAGTTTCAAATGCTGTTTTAATCAGTGGGTTAACTGATACAGACCTTGATAACGAAGTCTTTGGGTTTATGGAAGGATTCGGACCAGTTAACAGGCGCATTAAGTTACCAAACTGTGATCAGATTATTGTGGAGTTTCAACATGAAGCCACTGTTAAGGAATTAAAGAAACAATGTTTACCCTATGACAAACCTTGTACTAGGAACCCAGATGTTTTCTTCCATATTCAAGACCTAGCCAGCGCGTACAGTCTAGAAACTAGCACATCTGCCACTGATGCCTATCTGTCAGAGCTCAGGGACATAGCTGCGCGTAGCAATCAATCATTTAAAGACCTTCTAATGGAGGAACTGGCAAAAATTGGGGAATCTTTAGGAAGGGATACCCATGCATCTGAACCAGTCACTGAACCAGAGCCAATGCTCCATAGTGACCAAGTTACATATTCCCTGCCTTTAACACCAGAAGTTAACTATATGAACAACTCAAAGGACAATTGTCCACCTACAGAGACTGGAAAACAAAACCCTTGCATTCCACCAAATCTTTTAAACACACCTGAGGTTCAGCGAGTTATTGTGGAACACATTGTTAAAAGCAGTGAGGTTATCCCTCCGCCTACTTCACAATACAGACTAAAACCGTTCTCAGGGCGAGTTCCACACCCTTCTTTTGAAACTGACTATGATACTTGGCGTAGTAGTGTAGTGTTATGCATAAATGATCCTTCACTCACCAAGTCCCAAATTGTACGAAGAATCGTGGAGAGTCTGTCAGCCCCAGCAGCGAGCATCGTTAAAGCTCTTAGTCCAAAATCCGACCCGGAAACGTACCTTGAACATCTCGATTCAGCTTACGCAGCTGTCGAAGACGGCGACGAGCTCTTTGCTCGCTTCTTAAACACAAACCAGGACAGTGGTGAAAAACCTTCCGATTACTTTCAGAGGTTATACACCTTGTTAAACCTAGTTATTCAGAGGAATGGAATTTCCTCCAGTGACGCCGACCAGCAGCTGCTCAAGCAGTTTTGCAGAGGCTGTTGGGACAGCTCGCTGATTTCAAACCTGCAACTCGAACAAAAGAAAGACAACCCGCCTCATTTTACAGCACTTCTCCTCAAACTGCGCACTGAAGAAGACAAACAGGCTACTAAAGCAGCACGCATGAAACAACACTTAGGGGCACAACGAACTAGAGTGTATTCAAATGTGCAAACAACATGCTCTCAGAGTAAAAACACTTGTGAACTGGAAATAGATGATAACTGTGATGACTTACGCAAACAAATCGCTGAGCTCAGGAGCCAAATTGCACAGCTTAAGGTTAACAACACAGATAAAAAGGCAAAGAAAACTCAAAAAGAGTCAAAACCCCGTGTGGGGACTAAAATTCCAGATGAGCCCAAACAGATTCAGCAGATAACAGCAGTGGTGCCCAGACCAAAGCCTGGATACTGTTTTAAGTGCGGAGAAGATGGGCACATAGCTTCTAGCTGTAGCAACGAGCCAAATCCAGCACTAGTTGCAACTAAAAGACTTGCTCTTAGACAGAAGCAGCGCGAGTGGGAGATGTCAAAGCCAATTGCTCAGTCTCCTCCTTTAAACCGGTAGAAGCTCCTATCGTGGGACAGATAGGTGCTAAAGTAGAACCAAGTCCCTCTAAGGAAAGGACAGAGAGACTTTTTTGCAAGCCAGTTCATGCTCATTCAGTGCCAAAACTTCCCAAAAGATTAGTGGGTGGGCGATGCACAGCTACAGTCTCAGTTAACAGTGTTGAATGTAATTGTTTACTGGATTCAGGGTCCCAGGTAACCACCATTGCCAATTCTTTTTACCAAGAACACTTACCTGACCTCTCAATTAAACCCATCAGTAATCTGTTAGAAGTCGAGGGTGCAAACGGTCAAGCAGTTCCTTATTTAGGATACATAGAGATAAGTGTCACATTTCCAAAAGAGCTCGATCAGTCTGGACTTGAGTTACCTACCCTTGCGTTAGTGGTTCCGGATATAAGCTCAAACTCTGATACACCACTACTCATTGGCACAAACACACTCGATCCTTTGTATGAGCAATTGTCTGCCAATAACTTACCTGATTCCAAGGCACTCTCTTATGGGTACCAACACGTGCTAAAAGCCTTAGCAGTCAGAAAAAAACAAAGCAAATATGGACGAGTTGGTGTGGTGAAGCTTCGAGGGAGAACCCAAGAAGTTCTCCCTGCAAATAAAAAACTGTTACTAGAAGGGTTTATGCAACCCAGCCAAAACAAGCATGAGCCTTATGCACTCATTGAACAACCCACCAATGGTTCTCTACCAGGGGGTATAATTGTAGACTGTTGCCTCATTTCCTTACCTTCACATGGTCCATACAAAGTACCTGTTGTACTAAGAAACGAAACTAACCATGACATCACATTACCCACTAACTGTGTGATCGCTGAGTTAGTTAAAGCCGATCGTGTTATGCCATATCCAGAACCTGACAAAAGTGATCAGAAAGTACTTGCGGCGTGTAGTTCGCAGCAACAGACTTCACCTTCAAACCCTCCTCTCAGTTTTGACTTCGGTACTTCGCCCTTGTCCGAAGAATGGAAAGGGAGGATCACCAACAAACTTAACACTTACTCCGATGTGTTTTCGCACCACGATCTTGATTTTGGTCATACACAACAGATAAGACATCACATCAACTTAAAAGACGAGACCCCATTCAAACAGAAATCTCGGCCGATCCATCCACATGATTATGAAGCCGTGAGAAAACATTTGGAAGCCCTCTTGGAAACCGGTATAATAAGAGAGTCGGAGTCTCCATTTGCCTCACCAATAGTGGTAGTTCGGAAAAAGAATGGTGAGGTACGTCTATGTATAGACTATAGAAAGCTTAATCTGCAAACCATTCGCGACGCATATGCCCTGCCTAACTTGGAGGAGTCCTTTTCTGCTCTCGCTGGATCACAGTGGTTTTCTGTGATGGACCTCAAGTCAGGTTACTATCAAATAGAGATGTGTGAAAAGGATAAACCTAAAACTGCTTTTGTTTGCCCGTTTGGGTTTTATGAATTTAACCGTATGCCACAAGGAATAACAAATGCTCCAAGCACTTTCCAACGGGTTATGGAAAAGTGTATGAAGGACATTAATCTGAAGGAAGTGTTAGTTTTCCTAGACGACTTGATCGTCTTTTCCAACTCCTTGGAAGAACACGAAACCAGACTTTCTCACGTTCTTGAACGGCTTAGAGAATACGGACTCAAGCTATCACCAGATAAGTGTCGTTTTTTCCAGACATCTGTGCGTTATCTTGGACATATAGTATCTCGAGATGGCATAAAAACCGATCCAGATAAGGTGGAAGCACTCAAAACATGGCCGAAGCCTCAGACTTTGAAGGAACTCCAATCTTTCTTAGGATTTACCGGTTATTACCGACGCTTCGTTAAAGATTACTCAAATATTGTCAAGCCACTAACATCTCTCACGGCTGGTTATCCACCCAAACGGAAAAACTTTAAAACACCACCATGTAGATCAAAGTACTTGAACCCCAAAGAACCCTTTGGGAATCGTTGGAGCCAAGACTGTGAGAAGTCCTTTCAAACTATTATTGAAAAACTTACCACTTCGCCAGTTCTTGGCTACGCTGACGCAAAACTCCCATATCTAGTACGCACAGATGCTAGTACGACCGGACTCGGTGCAGCGCTATACCAAGTGCAAAACGGTGTCACACAGGTAATCGCTTATGCAAGTCGCGGTTTAAGCTCTAGTGAAACTAGGTACCCTGCGCACAAGTTGGAGTTTCTAGCCTTAAAGTGGGCCCTAACAGATAAGTTTCATGACTATTTGTATGGGAACACATTCACTGTCATTACTGATAATAATCCGTTAACTTACCTCTTAACAACGGCAAAACTCGATGCAACGAGCTATCGTTGGCTAGCTGCGTTGTCCACCTATAATTTTGACATCAGATACCGTGCAGGTACACAGAACGTTGACGCGGATGGCCTGTCTAGGAGGCTGCATGATAAACCTGAAGACAACTCAAAATTCACTGAGGAATGCCAACGACTAGATGAGTTCCGATCTCATCTTTTATCCTCTGTCAAAGAAGTCGAGCTTCAACTTCAAGCCGAAGCAGTGAAGGCAACATGCCAAAAGCACATGGTCTTGGATGAGACTGATTCTCCTTGTGGTTTAGTTCAGTCACTTGCCATGTCTGCAGCGGCCATTCCAGACCTATTCCAGTTGGAAGACAATAGTGACAGTTTCTTTGCTGTGCCCAAGTATAACCATGCTGACCTTGTCTCCTTGCAGAGGAAAGATCCAACCATTGGCCGAGTCATTCAGCTGCTTATGACTGACAATAAACCGCCAACTGATACTATTGCAGAACCCCCGGTGGTTCTTAACCTTTTGAGAGAGTGGAAACGGTTTGAGTTTCAAAATGATTTACTGTACCGGAGACGCCAATTAGGACCAGAGACATCATTGCAGTTAGTCTTGCCTGATTCATTACGTTCAACAGTCATGCAAAGCCTACATGATGATATGGGGCATCTTGGGGTTGAACGTACGACAGATCTCATTCGGTCCCGTTTTTACTGGCCAAGAATGGCTAGTGATATCGAAATCAAAGTTAAAACTTGCGAAAGATGTATCCGTCGGAAGGCCCTCCCTGACAAAGCTGCTCCAATGGTGAGTATTACCACCACCAGACCTATGGAGTTAGTTTGCATGGATTTTCTCTCCATAGAACCAGACAGTAAGAACACTAAAGATGTCTTAGTGATTACAGACCATTTTACAAAGTATGCAGTGTCCATCCCAACCAAAGATCAGAAAGCCACCACCGTCGCGAAGAACCTGTGGGAACATTTTTTAGTCCACTACGGGTTTCCTGAGCGTCTTCATAGTGATCAGGGACGGGATTTCGAATCACGTACAATCAAGGAACTTTGTTCTTTACTTGGTATCCGTAAAGTCAGAACGAGCCCTTATCACCCTCGTGGCAACCCCGTTGAACGGTACAATCGTACATTACTCAGCATGTTGGGAACTTTACAAGCCACTGAGAAACATCACTGGCGCGATTTTGTAAAACCACTTACTCACTCGTACAATTGTACAAAAAATGACGTGACGGGATACTCTCCCTACGAGCTAATGTTCGGCAGGCAGCCTCGGTTGCCTATAGATATTGCCTTTGGGTTACCGCATTTGAACAAGCCCTCTATAACTCATTCTCAGTATGTTAAAGAACTGAAGAGTCATCTGGAACAGAGTTATGACATTGTCATAAAAAACTCTCAAAAAACAGCGAGGAAGAACAAAGAACGGTTCGACAGAAACATTCGTGAGTCCACACTAGGTGTGGGAGATCGTGTTTTAGTCCGAAATCTTCGCTTAAGAGAAAAGCATAAATTAGCAGACAAATGGGAGCAAACAGTGTATATAGTTCTCAAACAGATGGAAAACTTGCCAGTATACACTGTAAAACCAGAGAACGGAGAAGGACCCAACAGAACACTCCACAGAGATCTTTTACTGCCTTGTGGTTTTCTCTCTTCATTAGAAAATGAAACAGAACGCGTTACGAAACCTAGCAGACCCAATACAAGACAGAGTTCAGCCTTAGAACCTGACCCAGATGAGCCACTTGACGAAGAGGTAGATGAGTTTTATTACTCTGATCTTCCACAAGTGCTAAACCGACCATCCTATCAAATAGCGGTCACCTTGCCAAATAGGGAACTCATAGCAGATTCAGGACCGGTAAATAATATTCAACAACAAAACACACTATCCTTACACACAGGGGATCGCAAGGAACCAACCTTAGCTGGTAATGAAAATGCTGAATTGTCCTTACTTGACAAAGGCATCAACACCGAAACATTCTTACCTGACAGAATGAGTGAAACTGCGACATTCTTACCTGAAAGAGTGAAAGGAGCAGCAACATACTTACCTGAAAAAACGAAAAAAAACGAAGTATACTTACCTGACGTAGAAACGGGGGATGAAACTAACACAAACCTACCTCAATTGGATGGTGTCCTAAAGTCGCAGCAACGTGATGTAAGTTTTGAACCCATCATACACGATCAGACACATACATCTGAAAAGACCAAAGTCTTAGAGAATAGCTCATCAGCTCTGTCGGAAACAGAGAGCTCACTTCGTCCTGTCTCAGTTGAGAATCAAACCGAAACGGATGAGCATGATACTGTGCAACCAGAGATGTATGTCAGGAGATCTGAACGAAGTAGTCAGCCTCCTCAAAGACTAACTTACTCTCAATTGGGCAATCCACTAGTGACCGTAGTTAGGTCCCTTTTCCAAGGACTTAATAAAGCTTTTATTGACTCTCTTACTCAAGAAGTTGTGTACCCCGTAGAAACAATGCACAGGGACGTGCATGATATTTAATGGGGGAGGATGTAACCCAGAAGCTAGAACCTTAATGAGGTATTAACTAATTGGCTTACTAATATGATCCATCCTCAATTTAGATAAAATATAAAATATAAATTAAGGAAATTAACAATACTAATTAATAGATATCTAATTAACTAATAGATAATTTCATAATGAATTATTGGAAGGGTGAATAACTAAAATAACGAGTTTAATATTAAACATCGGTTAAAACAAGAATCTTGAACATCACTAACAGAAACAGAAGAGGAAAGCTGTATACTATTGGTCCAGGTGGGAATCTGAAATTTCATTGGCTGAGAGAAATAAGTCCCGCCTCCGCGAAATAAAACCGTGCGACGCAGCTGAGCGAGAGAGACAAACGGCTGTGCAGCACGCAGATACAGAAAGCAAAGACTGAGCGGTTAGAGAGAGAGAGAGAGAGAAAAAAAAACAACGGTCGAGGCCGTGAAGAACCCTGATTTGGGTGCCGCATAGATAGAGGGAGAGGCGGACTTGACTCCTTCTAATAAGAGCTAGGAACTTGGAACCAACGCGGTGAGTAAAGAAAAAAGAAGAGAAAAAGCTAACGATGCAACTTAAAAAAAAAAGGAAACTTAAATAGCTTATCAAATTAATTCCATTCTTATAGATTTGTGTGGAGACGACAGAGTGAACCAATCCTCTGTAGGAGGGAACCGTTGGAGCGCGTTGGTGAGTGAATGAGATTAAATTCAGTAAATTATTAAATTCAAAAAGCTAATTACAGCAACCGAGGTGACAGCAGTGGGCTGCTAGACGTTAGATCCCAGGAGTTAACATCTCAAACTACCAGTTAACGGTGGTAGGGCATATAGGAGTTAACGGCTCAAACCGCCAGTTAACGGCGGTAGGGCATATGGGATTCCCAGGAGTTAACGGCTCAAACCGCCAGTTAACGGTGGTACGGCCTAGATGTACAAAGTCCTCAGGGGCGTTATAGCTAACGCCATAGAATTAGCAATGCGTCCCTTAACCAAACATTTAATAATAAAAAAAAATAGATAAATAAAAATAAATAAAAGCTAACTGATTAGGGAGGAATTATTTTACAAAGGTGGACCAAAGGACCAGAATTTATATTTTGTTGAATTTTGTTATAGAACATTTTATTTATTTATTTATTTATTTATTTATTTATTTATTGTGTTACAGATATACAAGGTGTCACAATGCTGTATAGAAACACAACTAAATGTATCCTTGTTGTCATGAATGTATTTCTTGTTGAATAGTGTAGAGTAATAGAATCTAACTGAGCCTATTGAGCTGAACAATTGTTGTCATATGTAATTATATTTCCAGAGCTACTGAGAATTATTTTAATAGACAATCAAATTGATGTTATGTTAGTTGAACTGTGAACCCAAACATGATTGGCTATGCCAATAGAGTGAAGCATTTGTTTAAGTCTGTAAGACTTTATGCTGTGATGTGACGAGAAGGGTCGATGCCAACTCGCTAACAGTCCTGTTGTTTACAGGCTGGGTTTTTTTTTTTTCCTTGGGTTTGATCCCGACTCCTATGATCACTCACTTGGAACGAGAACTGGATTTCTTCCTGACGAGGGAGATGGCGAGCCTTAACCACTGAACGAACCAGGACATCTCAAGTAACTGAAGAGCAGACTGCTCTCTTCAGTGAACAATCTCAACGGTGTGGTAGGAAAAAATCGCACCACCGGACTCTGACTTTCACCCCAAGCGTGGGGATTTGACTTGACGCCGGCTGACTTGTGACTCATATGATCAAATCTCATACCGACCATTTTACTATTGTCGATTGTTTTCATCTGTTTTTGTGTGTTATCTTTATGTGTTATATTTCCCATTATTATTAAAATTTAGTATATAAACCGTTTCATGCTATACCCGTGACTCCAGTCATTCTTAAACAACCTCCAATTCTCCCCGAACCTAATTATTGGCCCATTTGTTTATTTTTTCTTTTAATTATCTTATTGTATCCTGTAATCCGGTTACAGCAACTTGCACTTTAACTTCCAAGGCACTTAGAATCATCAGTAATTTAACCTTAAATCACTCAAAACATTTCAAAGGATCATGAAACAACACAAAGGATTAATCACGAATAATATCTTTTAGTTTAACCACGTGGCCAAGCAGAAAACATTTAAAGATACCAAACAATGATCAATAAGCAGTTTATTTATTCAAAATGACCCGGCGGACGTGTTTTGGGAGCGAAAGAGGAAGACACGAAGCTACTTTTAAGCAATAGCGCGGTTTTATTGCTTATTCTGGACTATAGAGGAAACGGGAGAAGAAAAGGAGAGAGAGAAATGAGTTTTCTGATCACCAGAACAGTGAAGCGTCCCTCACTGTTTTGATTTGACGGTTCTCCGTGTTTCTCCGCAGTTTGGCGTCATCCGTCGGTTTGATGCCTTCTCCGTTGTTTACCTCCACGAGTGTTTCTCCACGGGCTGGACACAAAGAGAACGAAGTTTCTTTTGTGCTGAGTTTGACAACTTACAGCGTCTCTGAGAGCTGGATGGAGCTCCGCTCGTTCCCAGTCAGGTCCTGATGGAGTTCGAGTGGCTTTGTAGCGGTTTCGTGGCTCAACTTGGGCACTTAGAGCTTCCGCGTGCTCAAGTTGTCGGAGCGTTCGACAAGCGTGTCCTTACCGCCAGGTATCCTGGGCAAAAGAACGAGGTTTCTTTGTCTCTGCTGAAGATTTATGGTCTTAGTTCGCGGGAAAAGCTCCACGGCCTCCCGCACATGCGCAGAACGTGTTTCTGGTATTAGGCGGTGACATCATCCCAATGCTTCCGTGTGCAAAGCATCATGGGAAATGAAGTTTATTGGCGCTGATGTGGTTATTTGCTTTTCAGAGCAATTTAAGCACAGTCATTTTGGAGAAAATCACTGCATAGTAATTTCCTCATGAGGTCAGACCCTCAACAATCTTAAAGGTATGAGAATGTAATTTCTGTTTCAAGAAATGAGACAAACCAATGGAGAAAAACTGTAATACAAACCTGAGAACCACTTATTTTTTAAGAGGCATGAACAAATGTTTTGAGCTAGCTTGTTTTGCAGATCTGCCAGTGTATCTTTTATACAAATCCTAAAACTCTGTGGACACTATAGCATCATTGTTACTAGAACAGTTGTCGCTGATTATGATTATTTCGGAAACAATTCATTGAGACACCAAACAAATAGGTTTGACACACACCAATCCATCACTGAAAGGATCTTCACTGGACAAACGTTAGTGAACATAATTTCAAATAAAACAATATTCACTTCTGACTTTAATCATTCTAAAGTATCTCAACACAACAGGCCTCAGTGCCTGGATGTGATTAACGCACAGATAGAGACAATCTGGTCAAATGTTATTTGAAGGAAAATGCAGGAAGACGAATTTCTTTTTTATAAGCACACTAAGATCTGGCCACAAGGTGGGGCAGTTGGTAACAACAAATGGTAAAATGTTAAGGCCTGTATTTGATGAAGGGCCCTCAAGAGTCCTAGAACCCTCCCTCCGAAGGCGCTTTACAACACATTCACAATGTAGCCACAGCTGCCCTGGGGTGCGCTGACAAGGGCGTGGCTGCAGAGCACTGGCACCACCAGTCCTTCTAACCACCATCAGCAGGCAATGTAAGTTAAGTGTCTTGCCCAAGGACACTGGTGTTTGTACCTATCAGACACAACAGCATCATTCTCTGCTGGGAACTGGGATTGATCCCCCATTGCATTTTCTTTAACTTGTCAGTTTCTGCGTCCCCACCTCCTGCTCGCTGTCTGGTTAGTTCTCGTTTTCTTAATGAGAGCACAGCGAGCAATTTTTCTGCTGCTTTTGATCCACCCTGTTCTTCTGATAACGACCCAGATTCCTTAATTTCTCAGTTTAACGAGCACTGCCTCTCCATTCTGGATAATATATGTCCTGTCAGAACCAGATCAGTTCCTGCAGTGAACCCTACTCCCTGTTTTAATGACAGCACCAATGGAGCGCCAATGCAGAAAAATTTTCTCCAAACACACCCACATCACCCCGCCTCTCCTCCTGCTTCATTGGCTGCCAGTCAACTTCAGAGTTCATTTCAAGATCCTGGTTCTGGTCTATGGGGCCTTACATGGACAAGCACCATCTTACATTGGTGATCTTCTTAGTCCCTACACCCCCAGCAGGTCCCTGAGGTCCAGTGATCAAAGCCTACTGGTTGTGCAGCACCAGGCTAAAGACCAAAGGTGACAGATCATTTGCTGCTGTGACCCCCAGACTCTGGAACTCTCTCCCCCTGAGCCTGAGATCAGAGGACTCAGTGGTCTCCTTTAAAAAGCAGCTGAAGACTCACCTGTTCAAGCTGGCTTTTGTGTGACCATCATCACCCTCTCCTTGTTCTGCTCTCCCCACCTATTCCACCTTCCTCAGGATCCACTGATTTCCCTCTTATCTATTCACTCTCTCTCTTTCTTTACATTTTTTAATCACAATTGTCTATTTTTTGCTCATTTGAAATATATATTTTTAACCATTTTATAAATTCTTTTTTTATTTTTACATTTTTTGTTTTTGTGAAGCGCCTCGTGATTTTTATCTTGAGAGGCGCTATAGAAAAAATATTTTCTTCTTCTTCTTCTTCTTCTACAACCTTCCAATTGCTGGACAACCTGCTCTATCCATCTGAGCTACTTCTGCCCCCAGAAGAAGGCTGCATTGCAGCTTTTCTGTGGAGTTTGCATGCTCTCTAGGCATGCGTGGGTTTTCTCCAGGTATCAAAAACAGGCATGTTTAGACTGAATAGGGACACTAAATTGTCACTAAGTGTGAGTGAGTGTGGGACTGGTTGTCTGTCTCTTGGTGTGGTCCTGTGATGGCCTGGTCACCTGTGCCCCCAGCTTCCTGCTTAGTGACTGCTGGAGTGACTTGCAGAAGGATGCAGGTAAGAAGATGAATCAATGAATAAATAGAACCTGCCTTTGAAGATCTGACTTTACAGAATACAAAATGTGTGCATATTAAAGCTGTGGTTCGTAGCGTGACATCATCATGGAGAGGGGAGGGAGGTTTTCAATTTTTAACTGCTATCCACCTTATTCCTGGGCCGCCAATGTAGGAACGATTATGCGAGCAACATCCAGTGAGATACCAGAAGTATTGCACAGCCATCGACTTGCATGGTGAGATTTTGTTTCTGGTAGCAGTTTATTTGAACATTTCTAGCAGATTTTAAAATGATTTGCCCTACTGTACTAAAAATGCTACTGTATGTGGAAGGCAGTGGAGAAACCTGTGACCTTAGCTGTTATTTTAGTTGATCTATGGCTAACTTCCTGTTACTTCAAGCGTCACCTTATAATGCATGCTGGGAATTGGGTCACATCCTGTTGACTGACAGCTCCCTCTTTTAGACACATTACTCTATTGGTCAATGCGCTAGGCTCATGTAATGATTCATTTTGCTGTGGAGGGCAGGGTAGGGACAATTGGCTAGTTTATGTCATCAAACAAGGTCAGATAGGGAAATGTAGGCATTTTAATGTTAATTTAAAACTTTCAAATGATGCACCTCAGCTTTAAGTGGATGAAGCTGCATCATCTTCAGTTTAATTAAACTGCAGTTCTGACTCACCCGCATTCCTAAGGAATTCACCAGAGTAGGAAGTGATGACTCTGGTGTCGGGGTCGCAAAAACCATCGACACAGTCGTAACATCCATCAGGAATGGGTCGTAGGTCAGTCATCCGAGGGTCACCTGAATAAACAGAAGGGGTGGGCGTTAAAATCTCAGGTCAACTGTGTCTACATTTATTAATTTAGACTTTTATTTTGCCTATCAAAAGTTATTCAAATGAAAGGTGGTATAATGAATGTAAGCATTCTTGTAAAAAAATGAATTAACATAATGAAAATTTAAAGTGATGTTTTATCAAATTAAGAAAAAGCCATCATGGGCAAGAAGAAGAAAGACCCTGAAGAAGACAGAAATAATTATGGACATACAACTAGTCAAATCGACTGACTGAGATCTGGAAATACTTGGATCAGTCACAGAAATACAAAAAACGAGAATCATGCAAAGGAAAGTAAACTCTAAACGACTAACAGATGTGCAGACGAAAGAAGAGAAAAAGCTTAATTCAGATTATTTGATGTAAAAGGTCAGGATTCGCAACATGCACAGGTGCAATAAAGAGGGCTGCATTCCAATTAGAGAAAGTTCTTTTGTTTGCATTTTTAACACAACAAGCAGCAAGCACGCACAGCTGCATCAGTGCATCCATCTCCCTTACAATACTTAGACAAGAGTTTTTCCTTATTTCATATTTTTTGAACAATTAAAATGTTACAGTACGTTTACTTTTAAAGGTACAGTTACAAGTTTTTGTGTGAGTTCAACATTTCAGTGCTTTTCAAGTTAAGTGATGTTTGCGTTTGCATGTTGGATCAAAAAAGTCCTGTATTCTGTGCAAATAAAGGATTTTCACCTGACACCGTGAGTCCATTACACCTCTCGCTGTAGAAACGCCTGTCATAACCATCACAGTAGTCCCAAGTCCTGTCCCGATACTGAAGACCATCAGCAAATGTCAATGACCCCTTGAGAAAAAACAACAAACTGACAGTTATTAATACTTACTAGTTCACAAAGAAAATTAATTATTTAGTCATACTTTTGAATATACATAATTTATTTTTTGTTCTAGGGAAAATGATAAAAATCAGAGTGACTACATTTTCTAAAAGAGTACTTTTCTAATAGAAACTAGATCTACAACATGTTTTTGTATGCGAGGTCTGAAGGTTATCCTGCACACGTCAGACCTGGCTTCTGAAGGGATAAGTTGCTGCTGAGGTTTTCCAGTGTCAGTTGTCGGTGCACGCTTTAAGCACAAAGAATGTATATTTCCCTCTATTGTCTCTCAGAGATGGATTTCTCCAACCCTCTGTAGACCAAAGCCATATTCACAGTAATGCAGAGCAGAGGAAAGCTTTTTTTTAGTGATTAGACATTCGTACTCTACATTGTTATAAAAACGCACACTTACTGTAAATGAAATTATAAATAAAGAGAGTAGGAAAAGCTTTTATTTTGAAAGTGGTAACATATTTTATGAATATTCTGCTGCGTGCTAGATTCATCCTAACCCTGGAAATAGCCTGTTTGTTGTTGTTTTGTTTTGGGTGTTGACTGAAGTCAGTTCCTTCATTCTCATTTGCTTGTCTAATGTTGGATCAAACAGCTAACAGGTCCAGGAGGGACATTGAAGAGATCCCTCTCCTGAGTGACTCTCTCCAGCTTTTTCCTACAGAAAAGTCTTGAGCTGCCTCCCAGTGAAGAAATGGGAGAAAACCCTCAAAGGAACGGAACCAGGAGGCATCCTAATCAGATGAAAGACCCACCTCATGACACCTGCAGATGCTGAGTCAGACTACCCTATGAGTTTCAGCTGCTTGTATCTGAGATCTCTTTAGTTACTTAATTGAAAAAGCTAACAAAACTACACCATCTGCAAAAGGCACAGATAAGACCCTGAGGGTCCAGAACTAGAGACCCTCCACCCCACCACTACATCTTGAGATTTTACAAACAGTAACAATACTACAAACAATATCAAGACAAGAGACAGTTCAGATTAAAAGTGCCATCTGATCATCTTTATATCAGTATGAGAGTAATGAAGACATAAAGACAGAATGTAAAATGTAGACCGTGTGCTTCAGGGCCCTCAGACACCTACAGACCCACTGTAAACACAGTAAATACACATGAAAATGTTTCACAGTTGGAAAGTAAAAATATTCTTTCAGTCTGCATCAAATTACATTTGATACACATGATTTTGTTTCTATGTAACAATATTGCAGGCTGCTGCATCCGTGTTAGGAGGTTACTATGGGATTTCTGTGTGGTGTTAGTATGGAATGGATTTACTACGTAATACAGGCCAAAGCAATGTGAAACACACAACTGTGGATGTTGATGCAGGCAAGCTGGCATGAATTTAGGACACACAGACAGACAGACAGACAGACAGACAGACAGACAGACAGACAGACAGACAGACAGATAGATAGATAGATAGATAGATAGATAGATAGATAGATAGATAGATAGATAGATAGATAGATAGATAGATAGATAGATAGATAGATAGATAGATAGATAGATAGATAGATAGATATAGATAGATAGATAGATAGATAGATAGATGATAGATAGATAGATAGATAGATAGATAGATAGATAGATAGATAGATAGATAGATAGATAGATAGATAGATAGATAGATAGATAGATAGATAGATAGATAGATAGATAGATAGATAGATAGATAGATAGATAGATAGATAGATTGATAGATAGATGATAGACAGATAGCTAGATAGCTAGATAGCTAGATAGATGACAGATAGATAGATAGATAGATAGCTAGATAGATAGATAGATAGATAGATAGATAGATAGATAGATAGATAGATAGATAGATAGATAGATAGATAGATAGATAGATAGATAGATAGATAGATAGATAGATAGATAGATAGATAGATAGATAGATAGATAGATAGATAGATAGATGATAGATAGATAGATAGATAGATAGATAGATAGATAGATAGATAGATGATAGATAGATAGATAGATAGATAGATAGATAGATAGATAGATAGATAGATAGATAGATAGATAGATAGATAGATAGATAGATAGATCGATAGATAGATAGATAGATAGATAGATAGATAGATAGATAGATAGATAGATAGATAGATAGATAGATAGATAGATAGATAGCTAGATAGCTAGATAGATGACAGATAGATAGATAGATAGATAGATGATAGATAGATAGATAGATAGATAGATAGATAGATAGATAGATAGATAGATAGATAGATAGATAGATGATAGATAGATAGATAGATAGATAGATAGATAGATAGATAGATAGATAGATAGATAGATAGATAGATAGATAGATAGATAGATAGATGATAGATAGATAGATAGATAGATAGATAGATAGATAGATAGATAGATAGATAGATAGATAGATAGATAGATAGATAGATAGATAGATAGATAGATAGATAGATAGATAGATAGATAGATAGATAGATAGATAGATCTCACCTTTATAGCTAAGCCGTTTTCCCAGGTGGCTTCATATTTACTTCCATTTGGAAAAAACAGCACTCCCTTGCCATGAAACATCCCATCTTTCATCCCTCCCACATATTTAGTGTCAGTGGGAAACGTGTACTCGCCTTCTCCATCCATCCTGAGAGAGTGAAGATATATATGCTGCTTTGCCTGTGCTATTTGTTCTTCATTTTTATCCTGAACTGTCTTAATCAAACTTTTCTTTAGTAAAACCCAACTTCAGGGCACGAATAGTGATGATAATATAGTAAAAGTAAATAGTACATACCTGCCATTTTGTGTGCTTCCTTTGTAACTGCTTCCAGTGATATCCATTGGCTAATAAATGAAATAAAAAATATTTTTTATTAAAGATGTTTAGAAGGTCTAGCACAACTCAAGAACGATGCAAGATAACGAGAGGTTCAGCATTCTGTTACCATGACAACGCGATAAATGATCAATAAAAAGTAGGAATAAAAATCTGTTGCCTTTTACCAAATAAGAGTCTTTTCTTATATAAAACTATTTTCAACAACACAGCATTGAAAAACAAATAGTACGACTTTTTTCGAAAACGGGTTTGATTTCGTCATCAGAACGCGCGCCTCCTGATAGCAACAAGTCGAAGCTAACTGACCTTCTCCGCGGCCTGTTCAATCCTCGTTGCTCGGTAGGCGAGGAGGACATTGATTGTTTTTCCGCTAACGGTATTTAGTATTTTTCAATGGTTTAGGCGTACAAGAACATAGTCATGCCAGCGCCGGAAATTCCCACACTGCAGGAGCTGAAGGTGGATGAGGTGAGCAGCGGTTATTGTTTAGCTATTAGAGGATATGTTTGTTAGCTAATTAGCAAGCTAACCGGCTAGCAGCAAACGCT
This sequence comes from Nothobranchius furzeri, assembly GCF_043380555.1. Lineage (NCBI taxonomy): Eukaryota > Metazoa > Chordata > Actinopteri > Cyprinodontiformes > Nothobranchiidae > Nothobranchius > Nothobranchius furzeri. The sequence goes on from NC_091746.1 coordinate 50,250,749, forward strand.
TGTAGCAGGGACAAACAGTTTGAAAGTACGACAGTGGGGCCGAACATCGGTCATTTCTGTCGGTAAAACACAATATCCCCGATGTAGTGAACGGGAGTGTGAATTATGTTCGGTCGAGTGACGTTAACGTAGACTTTGTCCGTGCAGTGTCTATGCTAAGTATACTTCGAGTTTTATGCTAGTGAGGATATAAATGCTTATGGCAACCACCCTCACTTATTTGACTGGTTGATATTGTCAGTGGTGTCCTTTTGGATTGTCCTTGAAACGTGTATGATGCATCTTAGCAGCCCTCCTCTCAAAACCCAGATCTATATAAATAAAGCTGCCATGCCTTATCTAGCCTACATTAATGTATTATGTGTATCAGCATTTGCAGTAGTTAGTCCTTTTTCACCTTCAGTAATGTCCAATTTATCATCTGAAGGTACACGTCTGGGAACAAATACTATTTTATTTGTAACGAAAATAAAGCCCATTTGCAGACATGTAATGCCAGTGGAAATAATGCAAAATATTTCACAATACTATCACTCCTAAGTGTTAAAAAGTAACTGATGAATGCACTTTGTAAATGAAGTTTATTTTTTTTTAATAATTTCTGTGAAGCACTTTGGCCGGTTTTATACTGTTGTAAGAGGCTATACAAATAAAGCTACCTTGCCTTTTTGAGTAATTGACTGTATTATACATGAGGTTACATATGGAAATTAATCAATTTCATAACAACTCAAAAGTAACATTCTTTGTTAGTTGAATAATTCAAACGAAAAGTACAAAAACAGTGTTTTGTAAAATAAGCAAATGGGAAGAGTAAACTTTCAAACTAAAAGAAAAAAATTCAATTGTGATCTCCCAACTGTGTTTGTGTGTTCATTGCTTTTTACTTAATAAGAACAACAAGAATGTTCAGGGTTCTAACTGGTGCTTGAAATCTGAAATCCATGCAGTATTTTCAAAGGAATTTTTAACCAGAGTTACTTGTAGTGAAATGATTTTTACTTTTATGGGACAAGGGAATGGAATAATTGTTTTGGGCCTATATGTTCTGTTCATAAATGTGTAAGTCATCACCAATAAAAGATCCTGGAAAAGTGCTTGAATTTGGAAAAGGTGTAAACATAAAAAATTCTGTGTGTACAAAACTGTACATAAAACAAGGTTTTCAGTCTTTAGTAACTACATTATGTATGCCATTATAGAAATGACCAGTTGACACTGATTTTACTGGCTAGTTAACTATGTATGGCTATCAAAATATTAATGTACAGTTGAGCCGAGCCCACAGAAATTTAGACGTCCACCTGATTTGCAAATTAACTTTATTTTGCATGAACATTTTTTGTGATATTGATATTCACATTATCATGCAACAACTAGATTTTTTAATATAATGTGTAGTCCTATCAGTGATGTGTTATTCAGTCGGTGCACTCATTTGTTTACATTTATTTTTTTGTCTTTCTTTGTCCAGGTAAGTGTTTCATCCGCGGTGCTGAAGGCTGCTGCCCACCATTATGGCTCCCAGTGTGACAAACCCAACAAGGAGTTCATGCTCTGTCGCTGGGAGGAGAAGGACCCAAGGAAGTGTCTAGAGGAAGGGAGGAAGGTCAATGAGTGTGCAGTCAACTTCTTTAGGTATTCATTTATTTGTTTTTTGTGTTTTTGATATTGACTTTTTCAAATAGTATCAGTCTTTAATTAGATAATTTTCAATATTTCTGGAGTTTTAACATGCTGCTTAATGTAGAGAGGGCATAGCCTGGCAGTTTTTTATGTCATGACTCATTTTATTGAATAGAATAATGAATCAGTGGACTTTCTTCTCTTTTCTAAACTTTGTCTTAAATGAATAGTTTCACGTCAGAAAATGCTGTGCCCAGTTGGTCGAATGGGATAATGACATTTTCAGAAGGCAGCAGGCAGTATGGCTGAACTCAGGAGCTGTTAGAGTACAGGCCTAAAGAAACTCTAGTCAGAGGGGAATTATGGTCAAAGGTTTTTATATTTCTTACTCCGGTGATGGACATGTGGGAAGTAACTGTGGCCTGAAATTGTGAGTTCTGCTCTTGGACAGTTGTTAAATGTACTTGGTAGATTTCAAAAGTTTCATGTTCATGTTTTCATGTCAGAGGGTTGTTAAAATAATGACAATGTACTAGCCAAGTACTATGACACTTATAATCTAAAACTAGTGCTGCAAGAGTATCAAAGGAAAATAAACAACTCTGGTACAATCAAAGCAGGAAATTCTTTATAAGTAGACTCTAGTCCAAACTGAAAGTAGATGTTTATCTTTGCTGATTGTAAATTTCTGTACCTTGTTTAGCCTGGATAGCTCAAGGCATCATGAGTGTAAAACATTTACAAAGTTTGCACACAGTCAGTAAAACAATTAAATAAGTAAGTTTAATTTTCATAATTGACAAAACTCTAAAAACAGTGACGGACTTTTTGCATTTTGTTGATACGTTTATGCATATATGATCTTGGTTTCACTAAAAACAACGTACCCACTGGAAATTTGGGTCTAACCTTTTTTTATGTCTGGGTTTTTTGGGAAGTATCTGATTATCTAGGCCAGCGGTCCTCAATAGGCGGCCCGCGGGCCCCCTCTTTGTGGTCTCCGAACCCCGTACGCAGTAGAAGTCAGGGCTGTTTAATAGTGAAAATAAGAGCTCTTCCACACCCACAATGCAGGGTCTCCCTCAGCGCTTTATAAGCCAGGCTTTGCTTGCCCACCCGCCAGGCTAAGCGTGAGCGGTTCTGGTGCTGTGTGGGCCGCAGCCGCTCGCAGCGCTACTTCTCTCAAGTTCAGTAAATCACACAGCCACTCTACCTCCAGCATCTGTCAATATGGCTCTTTTTAATGTTTGCTCTCTGCTGAACAAAACTTTTATTATAAATGACCTGATTTTAGATTTTAATCTTCAGTGTTTATTTTTAACTGAAACATGGCTGAGTTCAGATGCCCCTGTTGTTCTCACAGAGGCCTCCCCACCTGATTTTAATTTAAAATTTTCAACAAGGAATGGTAAAAGGGGAGGCGGGAACGGGGGGACGGGAACGGGTGCAGGAAGGACACTGATTAAAAAACATGTTTATATTATGAATATATTAAAACGTACCAGCTTTGCTCTTATTTCAAGTTGTTTACTCCCTCAATATGCAGCTGTATTGAGCAATGGAACAAGCAGGCGAAGCCTCGACTGGCAGGGTCACTTTTCCCTGCATAACACCTGTAGCTCCAACGCGCAGCTCAAGTGCTTCAGGAAAACTAGAATATCTGACCTTTTGCAGGTTGTTGGCAGTTTGTCGTTGCTTTCTCTGTCGGCTGACTCTGACTTCACTGTGAACTGGGACTGTTAGAGGCAAACTGGAGACCGGTGGTTTGCTTTGTTTACGTCTGATGGAAAAGGCCGATGGCGAAAGTAGTCTGTGTCAAGGCAGTTAATTACGGAGCTCTATCTTTTCCAGCGTGTTTATTGCCCAGTATGGACACATTACAAGTGTCTGTTGCTCTGCCTTTACTGTTCGGTTTAAAATGCCACCAAGCTTAAGACATTTAGCTCTCCTGTGGAGGCACGTTAGCTCTGCGTTAGCCTGTTTGCTAACAGCTGCACCTTGGTGTCCGAGTCCCTGCCTGCCATAAATTGAGTGACGTTAAGGTGTTGTATTGAACAATAAATAATATTGATGTAGAGGAACCTATTGAAATTAAAACTAAGCCATTTTTGTTCTATTTGAAAATCTCAGGATGAATTAAAAAAGTCATGTTTGTTGTTTTAAAACGTTAAAACCAATTTATTTCTCCCAATCCCGATCCTTTCAAAATCATGTGATCAACCTTGGTTTCCAATCACGTGATCGTATCGGAGCATCCCTAGTGACCCTAGCATCCCTATTTAGTAACACATTTAGCTCTGATTGAGAGGTATTTCTATTTCTTCACTCTGTTTTCCAGACAAATCAAGGGAAACTGTGCCGAGCCTTTCACAGAATACTGGACCTGTCTGGATTACAGCAAATTGTTAGAACTACGCCACTGCCGCAAACAGCAGCATGCTTTTGACAACTGTGTCCTTGATAAACTGGGCTGGAAGAGACCTGACCTGGGAGAGCTGTCTAAGGTAAGACTCGTTAAGTTGTTCACAATGTGAGCATTTTGGCTGATTGCCTCCATTCTTGCTGTGCAGAAGGCTCTGATTGCACCTGTGCTATGCCCTCAACAAAATTTCAGTCTGGTTTTATGGTGTTTAAAAGACAAACATCAGAATCTGTTAGTGACTAATCACCTTTCTGCACATGTCACTATGAGACTGAAATACTGTTAAAGCAATCATCATAAGTGCTGGGCAGTTTAAAGAACCCTGTTCTGAAAGTTGATCACCTTGAAAGAGCTCCGTCTTACTTATGAAACAAAAAATGAAAGGTTTTTTAAGTGATCATTATACACTTGATTATTTTTGTTGTTACGTTTTCACACTTGTTCCTAAATTATTTAAGTAATCAATTGTACTCACCAGTCGCCCTTTCCCTAATGCTGAAAACTATTTTCAAGGTTTCTGTCTGAAACAGAAGAGAAAGAAGCAGTATTCCAGTCTGCTGTTGGATTGATGGAACAAGTATCAGGATTTGAGCACTTGCATAAAATATCTAGGGCATCATTTATAAAACTTTGTGTAGAATTCATGCTATAACACTACTTAAGCTCAGCAAAAAAAAAAAAAAAAAAGAAAAAGAAAAGAAAAATACATTAAGTAATTTGCTGACCTGTAAAAGACTGCTTAGCCTAGATGTCTAGACGGGCAGTAGCCAAAGCAAAAAGATTTTGCTCAGCATGTCGGTCTAGCCATGTTCCATAGGAACCTCAACAGACGCAAATAGTCTTGTGCCTTGCCAATCAGTCTGTTGGTTTAGTGGGCAGGATGATGCGACAGAACAAAACAACAAATATGGCGACGTATAGGCAGGCGACTAAGGGGCTCGACACACGGGAGGCGACAAACGACCGCGATCATCGAAATTCGTCGCTGTCGCTTTTATTACCTGACACACGGGAGGCGACCCGCGGCAGCGGCCAGCAGCAAAGCCGTCTACGCGTTCCGTTCCATGGCGAAATCGAAAGTTCCGTTAATTTGTTTGGCTGTGTCAGGCTGGAGGGAATTAAGGTTATTTAAGCGGTTCAGAGTTAATAAAGTGGTAGATATGATGTTTCACAAGGTGCTGCTAGAGTTATGTGAAATCTTACTTCTGATTTTACTATAAAACATAATAATAATCAACTTCTCCTCCATGTTTGTACGGAGCATCCTGTCCGCTCATTGGTCAGTGAATGAAACCTCCGTTGATTGGTCCTTGCCGGAGCGACAGCGATGAAAAGTTGAAAATATTTCAACTTTGTGGGATCGCTTCTCTGTGTTGCCTGTGCACGACATGTGCACGAGCGCAAAATTTCACACACGTTTTTCACGTTTCTCTTAGTAGGAGGGAGACCCGCGATTATCGCTTTGTCGCGCATGTCTCATTGAAAATGAATGGAGGAGAGGCGATGTCGCCTCCCGTGTGTCGAGCCCATAAGCTGTTCCCTGGTTTTGGTTCAGTTTGCTATGTGGCTTCATTTCCATGTTCTGCCAGGCTAAGCACTTTGGTGTGTGCACTACCAAGATCAAAATGCTCCCATGCTGTGTACTTTCTTGACTGCTTCTTTGAGTAAATTAATTTTGAACCATGTGACGAGCTCACCTCGCCATCTCTGTGAGTAAACATATTTTGATAATGGTGCTCTCACATCCTCTCGTGACACCAGAATATATTACACACAAGTGCGGTAGATAGACACGATCTGCAAACATAGTATACCCGGTTATGTCATAATGGAATTTAATCGGTTAACTATGTACATACTATTTTCTGTTGTCATCTAAAATGACCTTTATATAAATGTTAAAATGGTGATGGTTAGGCGTTTTATAAGTGCTGACAAGTATGATTGACAGCTGTTTTTGTTTACATTACAGGTGACCAAAGTGTCAACCTCACGTGCCATCCCAGAGAACCCCTACCATTCTAGACCTCGTCCTGAGCCCAATCCAGTCATCGAGGGCAAACTGGAGCCTGCCAAACATGGCAGCAGGCACTTTTTCTGGAACTGGTGAGGCAGCTCCAAGGAGAAAGAAACCACAGTCCCTCCAAAGTCATGATTCCTGTCCCAAATCCACCACACTATGTTTTAGTGTTGATATGAAGGGTTTAAATCTGAAGTGAGAGTGCTTTTATCACTTTATCCTTTGGTTTGATTTGGACAGGACTCGTGACTCTTAACAGCTGTACCTCCAACTTTATCAAAGTGTTTGATAAAGGAAAGTATATGGATGGCCACTTCTGTAAATGTAACAAGTCAACAAAAACACACGCTTTAATTCTTGTCAAATAAAGGTTTAAATTATAATGTTGTGTTTTTTTTTTTTTGCTTTTTTCTTCTTCAGTGTGACTCAGTCATCACATAAACAGATCAACATTCATACTTTCTCTAACCTTTGAAGTATCAGGTATTTAAAGCTGCATTTGCACGTCTGTGTTTTGTCAGTCGGTTATGTCAGAATGATGCAGGTTGGAGTCAAAGGTCAAGGCTTGGGGTCAGTACCTGCAGCCAGCAAGAGCCGCTTCTGCTTCCTCCCTTTCTCTCTACTCACTTCCTGCCTCTGACCTAGCCTGGAAGAAGACTAGAGGGGCGGTGTGCAGAGATTCACACAGAAGTGTGTTATTGCTGCCGGCACGCGTGCACAAGCGCGTTTTCATGACCTTGGATCTAAGGAGACGTGAGGCCAAGTTAAAGACTCACTGGCCTGTGGAACATGAAGGCCTGTGCCAACACACACAAACTCACACACCACAGAGAGTCTGTTCAACATCACAGGAGATCTGCGCCATAATGGATGTTTGGCCATGTTTGTGTCATCCCACATGTCAGTATAAAATCTGTACTAGTAGCGGTAGCTATATTTAATTCTAGCCATGAGGTGAGGGAGATCTGTAACTTCTACCATGTGACCAGTTTGTGATGTAACAGTTCCTACTCAGCAGCAGAGAGGCTGCCTTTGGAGCAAGAGTCCCATGATTTGAATTATGTTTTATTCAGCGGAGATCTTGGCTCAGACAGAAGTTCTAACAGCTATCTGTTGACAGTGACTTTGATTTCCTTCAGAATAAATTTAAACATGCTGGCTCTGTTTTTGCTTAGTCTAGATGGAGTGCTGATAAAACACCAGTGCTGCTCATTCAAGTTTTCTTTTATCATGTATATGGCAGGTTCAGCTGTCACAAAAGCCTTCATAAAACCTCTTAGAAGTCTTTTTTTTTTTTTTAATTAGAGTAGGGAGTGGGTGCACGTCTCCGTGCTTCTGCAGGATGTCACTGACGGTAGTTTCTGAAATCCCCTCACGAGGTGTGGTCAGAATTTGCAACTTGCTCAGGAAATGTCTGACAGACCCTCTTCTGACCTGGACAGGGGGACAAAGAGAGGAGGTGTGGACAGATGGAAATACTAAGGAGAAGGGGCTACATTAGCCTGGAGGTGGCATGTAAGAAAGTAGGGAAGGAAAGGGGGGGAAGCATTTAAGGAGAAAGGTGTTGGTTTAATGGAACCATTAGAGGGACAAGTGAAAGTTGAGATCCAGAAAAGGCAGAGGAACGCGTTGAGCTGGGCGGGGCTGAGGTAGCTCGGTGGCTGGCAGTGAGGCCCCGGGGCTCGTGGCAGACCTGGCTCCATGCGACTTGCAGGAACCAAAGGGTCATCAGGGTTTGACACAGCACCACCACAGGAAACGGGCTCTGGCACAGGAAAGAAATACAATACAGAGCAAAATGTTAAATGACTCTTAACAACCCGGCCTGTTTAACACACAACCTAATATTCCTGTTGTTTAGTGTCAGCTGTGACAGGATTCATGTCTGAAGTGGTGCTGAGCACTGGCAGCAAGAATTTTCTTTACCAGAGCAAAATGAAGAGATAAATTATTTATCAGCCGCTTGTTCTAATTAACTAGACAATAAAGATGTATGTGTTACGTTTTCAATCTGTCTCTAATAAATCTGCACCACCACCATGAAACGATCATAGACATCCGCTGCATCAGGGCCATTAAAATCCTCGACATGTGGGCACATTTCACTGGACAAACTCTGAAAACGTAGGTGCGTTTGATTTGTTTATGTAGGCGATCCCACTTAGCCGGCTCTGATCTTTAGACAGCACACGTCGTCAAGTGTTACTTTGATGTGTCCCATCATTCGCCTCATGTTGCACATGTTGACTTTGAACCTCCATGCAGGTTGCAGCACAGAAAACACCACTAGGTCTATGGCCAGCAGCACTCATGGGGATTACTAATCTGAGAGCTTCAAAAGATTACCCTTCTTTGGAAACACTCACAAGCATGTGCACACTGTCAGAGATTTCCTTTGTGTTTTGTAACGGGAGCTGCAGAGATCTGCATTGAGACGGTTCGTCTTAGCAGGAAAGCTTATTGGGTCTTGTTCATTTCAGGCTTTTAAAAATATATATGAACTGTTTGTTTTCAAGAGTGAAATGATTGTACAAAATACAACTTAAGTTAATTTTCAAAAACATGAACTACAGGCTCAAACATTCAATTCAATTCAAAAATACTTTATAATCCCAGAGGGAAATTGATTGCTGTAGTAGCTCAGTATAATAATAATAATCAAGTCATCAAAGAGTTATTGTATATTACAATGGCTGTTGGCAGGAAGGATCTCCAGTAGCGGTCAGTGTTGCAGCCAAACTGAAGAAGCCTCTGACTGAAGACACTCTTCCGTTGTCGGACTGTCTTGTGAAGAGAATGCTCAGGGTTAACCATAATTTTCTTGATTCTCTGGAGAATCCTTCTTTGCATTATCTCCTCCAGCGGTTCCGAAACTGCCGAAACTCTGGCTGAGTCCTTGAAAGGGCTTGGAGTTCCTCCATCTTGTTGGCCAGTAATCTCACATTGCCCATTATGATCGATGGAAGAGATGGTTTGAATTTCCTCTTTCTCTGTCTCCGTTTTGCTCCCGCTCTGCACCCACGCTTCTTGCGTTTTAGCTCATTTGGGATTTGTGGCTTCAGTTGAGGTATTATTTCATCCTTTCCAATGTTAATCAGCTGCTCCCGATTGTAAACCAGCTTGTTGCCATGGTTACATATCATAACAAATGCTCAAAAAGTGAAAAAGCTAAAAAAATAACAGTAAAAATCCTCCAAGCTTCACAGCACCAGAAATAGAAAAGTAAACTGTCCAAAAAAATGCAGTTTTTCTTGAGAAACTAGAAGAAAAAAGTCAGAGAAAAGGCAAAACTTACATATAGTCAACAGAGCTACTCCAACATGCAGCCACCCAGAGCAGCGCAGTTCCGGAAATGAAACATACACCACATTGCAGCCCAACCAAACACTTGTGCCACATTTGTGGCCTTCTGGTGTCTTTCTGGCTGGTATTTCAACAGTGTTATGCAGAAATCGTTGAGATAGCCGCAGACTTGTAGCCTATCCTAGTATGTTCACTGGGGGGTGTCGAGGTGAGGGCATTGTGGATAGGGGTGTGGGAGAGGTCTTCCCCGGATGGTGATATCGGCTGGGCCTGGGGGATTGGGTCCTGACTTGTATGCCGCTGGCAAGAGGGTGGGAGCATACGGCAGTGCTTGGCCCTGGCACGGGGACCTCAGATGGACCTTGGTTCCTTCTGGATTGGCAAGAACACTTCTGTTCCATCACAGGGAAGGGGGAGGACCCAACTTTACCTGGGTATCTATGTCTTATGTGGTCTGGAAGTTGATTAAATGCAGGAGATGGGAGTAGATGCACTGCTGGGCTGGATTCAGACTCATCTTTGAAGCACAGTCCACAAATGTTCAACATGGCTGAGGTCACGGCTTTGGGACGACCAATCCAGGAGCTTAATGTTCGCCTGCTTTATAAAGTCAGAAACCAGTGTTGGATGTAACATGCTGGAGTCATGTATTTCACTAAAATGACCGGACGCTAACTTTCTTTAACATACAGATCGTGTCAACCTGACACCAGGAGGAGTCGATTATAAATATCTCTTAACTTGACCATTATCCTTATCACAAGACACCAAGACGCCTCAGAGGACACTAGACTCTTTATCTAATCCCTTTTAAGAAAGTTGTATTTTTTGGCTCAGAAAATGACCTTCTAACGTTACAAGTTTACAATCAATTTCTACAGTGGCCAAAATGTTTTTAAATCTAAACTGTTTCAATAATGTGAATGCTCTACAGCAGGGCTATCCAGCACGTTTTAGTTTTAACCCGCTTCAACACACCTGACTTCAATCAGCAGGTGATTAACAGGCTTCTGCAGAGCCTGATGAGCTGCTGCACAGGTGACTCAACCACTGAATGTAGTGTGTTGGACCAGAGAAACCACTAAATTGTGCTGGATACCGGCCCTCGAGGCCCGAACTTGAATAGCCCTGCTCTACAGTGATGAATAATGAGTTAACAAATGTTCATTCCTATAATGATTTATTCCAGATCTTAAATTACACCTGATTAGTCTATACGTTGAATTGAATAATGATTTGTTTATCAGGATATTCACACATTAATAATATTATTATGAATCTTTGACATTTTTACCTCACATTAAAGGAGATAACCTCTGTAAGTGTTTGAGACAGGAGTGGTGTCTGAGGTCTCTGATAACGCCCACTTTAACTTGTCCAATTCCGATTTGTCCAAATTGATATACAATAGTTAATAAAAGAGAGTTCACTTCCCCAACTCTTCAGTTCTGCCATCTGCTCGGCCCGGCCAAGCAGAGCAATTAAGCATTGAACCATCCTACTTTTACCTCAAGGTCAAACCTTTTTTGCCAAACTTTAAAAACTTCATCTGACCGCCAGCATTCACCCTGAGGGTATCCCAGACCAGAGGTTTTGTATTTAGGGTGGAACTACGTGCCTCAAATACCACAGAAGTAATTTCCATCGGCAGCCTGTCTGTACCGACCTCTTTGGCTCCTGAATCACCAGGAGCCTTACACAAGGGTTTGTAGAGTCTGCACACTGGCGTGGGATAGTTTTATTAACTGATAGTTTGTTAAACCTTACAGTCAGACTTATTTTACAAACAAGACATCACAATTTTGTAAGACACTTCTTTAGGTTTTACTATAAGATCTAAGCTTACATTCCATCATCTCATTCATTGTCTGCTGTCTTGTCCAACCATCATTCATCATAATTTGTTCTGTGTCGTCATTAGTAGTAGAAATATAGTATTAAATAGATTTTTATAAACTATTTTTACCTCTGTCTCAAATTATTATGAAGGTGTGATTCCCCTTAACTACCAAGAAGAACTGGGTTAATCTTAAATCAAATAGCAAAAAATCAATACTATTGATAACTCATATTTATATGGAATATCACATCTTATTAATCATTGATTGAAAGTAACCACTCACATTATGTTACATGGTGTACAAGTGTAAATCCCTGTTGAGTTGAAACATCCACACACGGCACTGAGCCAGGATCCTCTGGAGGTTTCAATCAATCAATCAAACTTTATTTCAGACAAGGGATATGTCCATAACAAGAATAAAAACTAAAAATAAAAATAAAATACAAACACATTCTAATTAAAAACCGTATAGGCAGTTGCTCCAATGTTTAAAAAGGACTGAGGAGTACCTCGTGTCACTGTAAGATAAAGATGACAGAGCTCTAACAACCGCGTTAGCTGACAAACTCAGTCGGCAGATGAATTTGTACATGAAGAGCCTCAGAAGCGCATGAAAAGTAGGGATGTTACTCGTAACAAACATGTGACTTGCCGAAGTCCATCTAGGGAGCTTCATGAGGATTCTAAAAGCATCCTGAAAAGCCACTTGAAGCTTCTTCATTACTACCTTACTATAGTTGCACCACAAGTGGGCTGTATAGAGAGGAGTACAAAAGGAACGAAAGAGGGACACTTTAACAGGATCTGAGCACATGCCAAAGTTACGTGCCAGAGTGTTAGCCTGCATGTACAGCTTACTGCATTGCCTCTTAATGTCCTCGTCATCACAGAGGTCACTTCTTAAAATGTGCCCCAAATATTTTATTTTGCTTACCACTCCTGTTAAAAGGGAGTTTTCCTCTCCACTGTCGCTGCATGCTTGCTTAGTATGAGGATTGCTGTAAAGTCACTGACACTAGACAGTGACTCCATGCAATATGCTGGGTTCCTTATACAGGAAACTTTTACTGATTGGCTTAATGACCTGAACTGTATTGGAATGTTTACTGTGTGAAGTGCCTTGAGATGACACTTGTTCTGATTTGGCGCTATATAAATAAAGTTAATTAAAACTGAACTGTGGAAGTTTCAACTAGGGACATTTGATGTCAGCTCGTTTACTGATATCCAGTCTACCGATATTGTCTAATTATGAGTTATGAATATATATATATTTGGGGTCCTCCCATAATAAAAAAAGAAACTAAATCATTTTAAGTAACTATCACATATCTTTGATCATACTTAAACTCTAAGTTTTGTCTGGGAGAAATATAACAACTACTTAATTTAAGTTAAGCCACGTGTGCCAAACAAACTAAAATATCTCTAACTAAACCTCAGATCTGTGATATTTTGACATTTTGAGTGGGAGGAGACGAAGCTGAAAAATGTTTACAATTTTACAGTTTAATGCCAATATTGTCCAATCATCATTAGTTTCAACCATCTGGCTGATGGTTTCAGGAGTGTTTGAATACGGTGGAGGTCATTTCGCTTGTGCAACACACCGGTACCACAGCATGATACTACCACCACCATACTTGTTGTGATCAACTCCTTCCAAATGGGCAAATGATGTAGTTGATAACCTTCATTTTACATATTGTAAAAATAACAATCTGGATCATTTTGTCTCCGTTACTACTTTTGGTGCTGAATGATCCAGATGTTTTGTTATTCGTTTAGTTTTCTCTTCCTCTTTGAACGAGGAAACATGATTTATAAACCCAGCTCACGGGACCATACCAAGTGTTACCAAACACTTTTTGGATTTTGTTTGTACTTGACTGATCAGGTCTCCTTTTTATGGTGTAAACCAGTTATGAGTTTTTAGACAATCATTCCTGTTTATGTGCTTTTGTTGTGGGGATAGGCTTTGCTAATAAATTCACAATTTATAATCCATCCATCTATCCATCCACCCATCCATCCATCCGCTTATCCAGAGTCGGGTCGTGGGGGCAGTAGCCTAAGGCGATATGCCCAGACTTCCCTCTCCCCAGCCACTTGGGCCAGCTCCTCCGGGGGAATCCCAAGGCGTTCCCTGGCCAGCTGAGAGACATAGTCCCTCTGCCGTGTCCTGGGTCTACCTTTAGGTCTCCTCCCGGTTGGACGTGCCCGGAAAATCTCACCAGGGGGGCGTCCAGGAGGCATCCTGACCAGATGCCCGAGCCACCTCAACTGGCTCATCTGGATGTGGAGGAGCAGCGGGTCTACTCTCAGCCCCTCCCGAATGACAGAGCTTCTCACCCTATCTCTAAGGGAGAGCCCAGCCACTCTTCGGAGAAAACTCATTTTGGCCGCTTGTATCCACAATCTCGTTTTTTCGGTCACTACCCAAAGCTCATGACCACAAGTGAGGGTAGGAACGCAGATCGACCAGTAAATCGAGAGCTTCAGCTTCTGACTCAGCTCTCTCTTCATCGCATCAGACCGGTACAACGCCCGCATCACTGCAGATGCAGCATCAATCTGCCTATCAATCTCACACTCCTGTTTCCCCTCACTCGTGAACAAGACCCAGAGATACTTAAACTCCTCCACTTGGGGCAGGACCTCATCCCTGACCCGGAGAAGGCATTCTACCCTTTTCCGAATCAAGACCATGGTCTCAGATTTAGAGGAGCTGATTCTCATCCCAGCTGCTTCACACTCGGCTGCGAACCGCTCCAGCGAAAGCTGAAGATCACGTTCTGATGAAGCCAACAGGACCACATCATCTGCAAAAAGCAGAGACCTGATCCTCAGGCCACCAAAACGGATGCCCTCCACACCTTGGCTGCACCTAGAAATCCTGTCCATAAAGGTTATGAACAGAATTGGTGACAAAGGGCAGCCTTGGCGGAGTCCAACTCTCACTGGGAACGAGCCCGACTTACTACCGGCAATGCGGACCAAGCTCTGACACCAGTCATACAGGGACCTAACAGCCCGTATCAGAGGGCATGGTACCCCATACTCCCGGAGTATCCCCCAGTGCCCCCCCGAGGGACGCGGTCAAACGCCTTCTCCAAATCCACAAAATAAATGTAGACTGGATGGGCAAATTCCCACGCACCAGGGGGATCCTGGAGGTTCCATGTGCTAAGAGCTGGCCCAGTGTTCCATGGCCAGGACTAAAACCACATTGCTCCTCCTGAATCTGAGGTTCAACAATCTGATGGACCCTCCTCTCCAGAACCCCTGAATAGACCTTACCAGGAAGGCTCAGGAGTGTGATCCCCCTGTAGTTGGAACACACCCTGCGGTCCCCCTTTTTAAATAAGGGGACCACTACCCTGGTCTGCCAGTCCAGTGGGACTGCCCCCGATGTCCACGCGATATTGCAGAGCTGTGTCAGCCAACACAGCCCCACAAAATCCAGAGCCTTAAGGAACTCTGGGCGGATCTCATCCATCCCCGGAGCCTTGCCACAGAGGAGCTTTTTAACCTCCTCAGTGACCTCAGCACCAGAGATTTGAGAGGCCAACCCAAAGTCCCCAGACTCTGCTTCCTCACTGGAAGACGTGTCGGTGGGATTGAGGAGGTCTTCAAAGTATTCTGCCCACCAATCTACAAAGTCCTGAGTAGAGATCAGCAGCACACCGTCCCCACTATAGATGGTGTTGGTAGTGCACTGCTTTCCCTCCCTGAGGCGCCAGATGGTGGACCAGAATCTCCTCGAAGCCGTACGGAAGTCTTGCTCCATGGTCTCACCGAACTCCTCCCATGCCCAGGTTTTTGCCTTGGCGACCACCCGAGCCGCGTTCCGCTTGAACTGCTGGTACCCGTCAGTTCCACAGGCCAAAAAGACCTGATAGGACTCCTTCTTCAGCTTGACAGCATCCCCAACCGCCGGTGTCCACCAGCGGGTTTGGGGGTTGCCACCACGACAGGCACCGACGATCCTGTGACCACAGCTGCGGTCGGCCGCCTCAACAATGGAGGCACGGAACAGGGTCCATTCAGACTGAATGTCCCCCGCCTCCCCTGGAACATTTTGGAAGTTCTGTCGGAGGTGGGAATTGAAGCTCCTTCTGACAGGAGACTCTGCCAGACGTTCTCAGCAGACCCTCGCGATGTGTTTGGGCTTGCCTGGTCTGACCGGCATCCTCCCCCACCATCTGATCTAACTCACCACCAGGTAGTGGTCAGCTGACAGCTCCGCCCCTCTCTTCACCCGAGTGTCCAAGACATGCGGCTGCAGGTCAGATGAAACAACAACAAAGTCGATCATCGAGCTGCGGCCTAAGGTATCCTGGTGCCAAGAGCACATATGGACACCTTTATGTCTGAACATGGGGTTCATTATGGACAATCCATGACTGGCACAGAAGTCAATAACAAAACACCACTCGAATTCAGATCGAGGGGGCGTTCCTCCCAACCACACCTCTCCAGGTCTCACTGTTGTTGCCCACGTGAGCGTTAAAGCGTTAAAGTGCCCCAGCAGAACGAGGGAGTCACCGGAAGAAGCGCTCTCCAGCACCCCCTCCAAGGTCTTCAAAAAGGGTGGGTGGTCCGAACTGTAGTTTGGTGCATAAGCACAGACCACAGTCAGAACCCGTCCCCCCACATGTAGGCGGAGGGAGGCTATCCTCTCATTCACTGGGGTAAACCCCAACGTACAGGCACCAAGATGGGGGGCAACTAGTATGCCCAACCCTGCTCGGCACCTCTCAGTGGGAGCAACTCCAGAGTGGTAGAAAGTACAGCCCCTCTCAAGGAAACTGGTTCCAGAGCCAGAGCCATGCGTTGAGGTGAGTCCGACTATATCTAGTCGGAATCTCTCAACCTCACACACTAACTCAGGCTCCTTCCCGACCAGAGAGGTGACATTCCATGTACCAAGAGCCAGCTTCTGTAGCCGAGGATCAGACCGCCAAGGTCCCCGCCCTCGACTGCCACCCATCACACACTGCACCTGACCCCTTTGGCCCCTCCCACGAGTGGTGAGCCCATAGGAAGGGGGACCCATGTTTCCTCTTCGGGCTGTGCCCGGCCGGGCTCCATGGGTGAAAGCCTGGCCACCAGGCGCTCGCCAATGTGCCCCACCTCCAGGCCTGGCTCCAGAGGGGGGCCCCGGTGACCCACGTCCGGGCGAGGGAACACGGTTTCCATTTATATAATTCATCATGAGGTCTTCGGGCTGCTCTTTGTCTGATCCCTCACCTAGGACCTGTTTGCCATGGGTGACCCTACCAGAGGCAGAAAGCCTCAGACAACTTAGCTCCTAGGATCATTGAAACACCCAAACCCCTCCTCCATGGTAAGGTGGCAGCCCAGGGAGATCTTTGCACATATTTAGATGAATAATAACACACTTGTTAAGCACCTTAGTTAAATGTCGGCCGCAGTAAAACAGCCATAGGAAGTTGCGATTTTTCTTTTTTATTAATTTTGGTGCATTTCTACACGTCACAGCTGTTTAAAAAACACAGCTTTTCAGGTGTAATAACAGATTTATAGATTTGGAGGAGATGCAGATCCATGAAGGACCCTAGATCCTCACAGTTTAAATCAGTATGTTCCTTCTGACTTATGTTTTGCATTCCAGCCCAACACGCTTCACAGTCGCTCTTTCATGCTGAAGTATCACTCCTGAATGCTGCTCCTGAGACAACATCTAGCACACTCCCATGTCTCGGTGGAGGGTTTTGTCAGCTGAAGACAAGCTAGAGCAGGAAATCCTTCGCTTCAAGTCACTCTAATGTGGCAAAGTCATACACATACACACACACGCGCGCAGGCACGCACGCACGCGTGCGCACGCACACACACACACACACACACACACACACACACACACACACACACACACACACACACACAGGCAGCAACAACAGACAAAACTTCAAGTAATTAGCAGCTAGGGATATCTTTCATGAGAAAATCTACTCACCACAGAGAACTTTAAAGTTTATGATGGTTACAAACTTTTAAAATGACTCTGCCAAGAAGGATTTACTGAAGGCTTGAGTCTGTTTATTCCACACGTACAGAAATAAAAGTGCAACCATTTCTTTTCTCTGCGTGTTTACTCTGTGGTATCTGAGCAAATGCACTAATGTAGGATGTGATGAAAAGTGATGTCAGAATGACTGCTCAGCCTGTTGTCACACAGCTTAACACTCAAGAAGTTGTGGTGTGTGTGTGTGTGTGTGTGATTAATACACAGTGCTTGCAAATTCATGTATTTGCTCATGCAAGTGCAATAAAGTGTGTGTGTCTATGTGTGTGTGTGTGTGTGTGTGTGTGTGTGTGCTACCCCCTGTAGGCTAGTGTGTGTATGTGTTTGTGTGCGCGCGTGTGCATGTGTGTTCGTGCATGTATGTGTGCTGCTCCCTCTAGTACAGTGTGTGTGTGCATGCATGTATGTGTGTGTGTGTGTGCTGCTCCCTCTAGCCTAGTGTGTGTGTGTGTGTGTGTGTGTGTGTGTGTGTGTGTGTGTGTGTGTGTGTGTGTGTGTGTGTGTGTGTGCATGCATATGCATGTGTGTGCACACGCGTGCAGGTGTGTGTGTGCTGCTCCCTCTAGCCTAGTGTGTGTGTGTGTGTGTGTGTGTGTGTGTGTGTGCTGCTCCATCTATCCATGTTTGTGTTTGTGTGTGTGCGCGTGTGCATGTGTGTGTGCTGCTTCCTGCAGCCTATTGTGTGTGTGTGGGTGCTGTGCCCTCTAGCCTAGTGTATGTGTCTGTGTGTGTGTGTGTGTGTGGGTGCTGCTCCCTCTTGCCTAGTGTGTGTGTGTGTGTGTGTGTGTGTGTGTGTGTGTGTGTGTGTGTGTTTATCTTGGCCAGATTCCCAACCTTCATCACTTCTCTGCTGATAACTCCATTCCTCCATCCTTCTGTTCCTCCGGCTATTTACAAGTCCACCGCAGACGGCCTCTCCCTGTGTGCCAACAACCTTTACTTTTTCCTCTCCTCTCTTTTTTCAGCATCTCAGAAAGAAAAAAAAAACACTTCCTGTCTCCCTTGTTTTCTTTTCATCCAAACATTAAATCATGGCAAAGTGATAAACCAAAGCATAAAGCCACTTTCAGCCTTTACTCACTCTTTCCTTTGTGTCGTCTTTTGTTAACGTGGCTGTTTTCGAGATTTAGACCAAAAGTATTCATGAATTAAATTTTGTTAATTAGTCAAGAGGAGTTGTTAAAACATAAAAACAACAAGAGAAAAGGCAGAATGTTGAGATTCTCTACTCTTGTTTAAATACACAACTTTTTCATGGATCTATTTCACAAAAGATGTGATGAAGTAAATCACATGTACAGGTGAAACTGGAAGAAGTTGAATATCCTGCAAAAGTCCATTTATTTCAGTAATTCATCTCAGACTAAGAAACCATCTAAAGGCTCAGGAACCCTTTGCAGGTGTTCTGGATTCATTAGCTGATTAGACTGTGACACTTTGAGTCTACATTATTAAACCTTTTCACAATATTCTGACTGTCTGAGATTTTGAATGTTGGGTTTTCATCAGATGTAAGCCATAATCATCACTATTATAACAAATAAAGGCTTGAGCTATCTGGCTTTGCAAGTAATGTGTCTAACTTATATATTAGTTTTTTAAGTTTGTTTACTGACATAAATTAACTTTTGCACCATGTTCTAATGTTTAGAGTATTTTAATAACGGCTGTGTTCCATTTTTGCAGCATTTTGTTCTGATTGTTCTGTATAACAGCTACCATGCAGAACTTCTTTATAGTACTAAAGGATGCAGATAAGTTGTGAACTTAGCCTAAACCAGTTTATCTGAATCTGTGCAAAGCTAATTCTGCCTTTCGCTCAACTGGGAGGAGAGAACTATCCCAGAATGACAGTTTGTTGATATTAGTGACCAGGTTAAATGTTAATGGCAACAGCAGTGATATTTTGTAGCACTGACAGCTACCTCGTAGTCACACACACACACCAAACTCCACACACCTGCTCCACCATCACTTTATTATTTACAGTTTTCTGCAGTCTTCCTGCAGTCTGTGCTTCTTCTCGGGGTAGGAGCCGTGCTCAACATGAGCAGAATGGGCCTGATTAGTTCTTTGCAGCAGCTGTGGCTCGTTCCTTGCTGCTGCCACTCCTGCCATCTCACCTGTCTCGTTCTCTCCCCCACAGCTGCGTGTTCCAACAAACCATCACATATGCCCACTGCCCCACTCAGGCCGGGGTCACCACCCTAAAGTTGTAGGGCTGAAGGGTGAGGTGCCAACGGGTGATCTGGGTGTTGGTGTCCATTCGGTGGAACCATTGCAGAGTGGTCTGAACAGAGTGAGAGGACATCCCAGGAGGTAGAAACGGAGGGCGATGACTGTCCACCTGATCGCAAAGCACTCTTTTTTTGATGGTGCCATACCGCGTCTCCTTCGTCAGCTCCCTACTCCCTACTAAGGTGCAACACTGGGCTCTCTGTTCCCAAGACCTGCTGGGACAACACGAACCCCAGCTTCTGTTCGAGGTGACAGTCTTCTGTCATGGTCTGTGGTGAGTGGTTCCTCCTCAATTGCCTCTTGAGTCCTCTATTGTAGGTGGGCGGTGCCGAGATGCGGGCCCAGCTGAAGCTGGTCTGATCAACAACAACACAACGCCAGATGATTACTCACGTTGAGTACCTGTAGCCAGTTCTCCCGAGCTTTGTCGCTAGCCTCTAGTTTTCTAGTCTTGCATGTTTCAAGCTTTTAGTCTCTTGTGCATGTTCCAGGTACTCTCGCCATTCACCGACCAGTCTCCATAACAATCTGGATCTCGTCACTCACCACGTCTCACCTCCAGCTCTACATGACCGACCCGATCTCCACCGCTCAACTGTCCCCAACAGCTGTGCCCTTCCTGTGCTTGTCCCTTCTTCTTGGACAACCTCATGCTCAGCCATCCTCCCAGACCAGACTACTCCTCCCTCGAGCCCCTCATCTTGTCTGGATCTGTACGCTCTCATCTCTTCCTTAATCCTTCTTACTCAAAACAGCCAGCGATTAACTTACCTATGTTTCCAGACCCCGTCCTCTACCCATTCGACCCCTTTTGATGGCACTTCTTCAGCTATTGCATTTTTGTTGTTTTACTAACTTGGCTTCAGCGCATTTGATTCTGCATGTCTCGGGTCAAGAAACTAAATCTAAACATGACATATTCAGGGTAAAGTCAGGCAAGAACAACGTGCGCTTTTCACAGAGGGCCCCCTTGATCCACAGTCAAACGCCTGCTGGAGGACCAATGTCCACTACGGTGTCCTTGGCCCCCTTTCAGGTCAGGTCAGTCAGTGGGCTGGTCATGGCCGCAAAGCCCAGGGTGAATCAGCGGTAATTGCCGGCCATCCCCAAAAACTGCTTGAAGCTCTACTTGGTCTGAGTTACCCCAAAATTCCACTACTTCCGCTACACTCCGGCACGAACTCCGCAGCAAAAACGGTCCCGTTGTAGTCAATCAGAGCTGTTCCACCACTGCGGCCGTGCGGCGCAGTGTGCCGCCCGCCATTCCGCCATCCGTCAAAAATAGGATTGGTTCTACTTTTGCCGGACGCCGGAGCACCTCCGCAGTCAATGGACAGGAATCACAACCGCCCAACAGAAAAGGGAGCAAGCACAACGTCCGTTATTTCACAATAAATCGATAACAAAAAGCGTTTTTTGTTTCATATGCACAGGTTTAACAACTTTTAACAACTATCAGTGGCGGCTGAACTTTAAATGCACAAAAATAAGCCATAAATACAGATTCTACTATCAAAGTAGTCACACTTTGTTGATCCAAACACTGCTGATGTCTCAACACAAATGATGGGCAGATTAAACAGTTCATTTCGATGCTTCTCCCACACAACGGGTGTTTGGATCTAACTTCCGCGTTTATTGCTCGGACTGTATCGCAAGATCTCGAAAATCCCGCGCATGCCTGTTTGCCCACCTCAGGTCTCCGCACCGGAGCGGAGCCGTTGTAGAGCGGGTACCAGTAAAAATTGAGTTCGGAAGCGAGCGGCTGCGGAAGGCGGGGGCGGAGCAGAGATAGTGGAATTTTGGGAATAGGGGCTGCGGCCTTGTCCACCTGCCGATGCACATCCTTAACTTTGAACTCAAACCGAGCATGAAATAAAACCAATGGTTTCACGTGTGTTCTATTTTTTATTTATTTTATCATCTTTTCTGTTTTATTGCTGTTATTGATGTTTTGAACTTTCTCCTTGACTGAGCTGTAAAACACGTTAGCTGCACCGTGTAAGCAGTTGGTATCTGGATAATAAACATGTTGAATTGTGTTTCAGTGTAAAAGTTATAATCACCTTGACTGTGGCTGATCATTTCCTGTATGCCTTCTGTTCAGGACTGATGAGCTAACGGCTAGTTTAAGAGCAGCCCAGATCTCCCAAATTGCATTGTTTTTACTCAACCTTTACATTGTTGTGTTTTTGTTACATAGCTGCTTGAATGGAATTTTAATTATTAACTGTGATTATTTAAATGTGCAAAGAGCACGGTCATTGGAAGCATGTTGCTCTTTTGGTGTTTCCAGGCAGGGTCGGCTTTGCCGACAGGCGACACAGGCGGCCGCCTGGGGCACCATCTGATGGATAGGGCGCAAAATAAAAAAAATAAAAAAGTTTATTAAATTTATGTTTGTAATATGAAATGCACTCTCTAAATACTCAAAATTCCCCTTTGAAATGACATGAAATTAAAACATCAATATTTAAATTCTAATGATCTGGCTGCATGACGAGCTCCCGCTTGGGCCACTGCTCCGATGCATTTGACCGTTAAGGGTGCCGTAGATCACGTGTGTGGGTAGCACTGTAGAAGGACATCCTGTTGTTGTCGCGTTTAAAC
This sequence comes from Nothobranchius furzeri, assembly GCF_043380555.1. NCBI lineage: Eukaryota > Metazoa > Chordata > Actinopteri > Cyprinodontiformes > Nothobranchiidae > Nothobranchius > Nothobranchius furzeri. The sequence continues at coordinate 50,272,863 of NC_091746.1, forward strand.
TTTTGATATTTGACGATGAAAAGAGCACCTAAGCCATCAGGATCAGCATTCCCAAAGCGAAGGAAGGAGGAAGAATAAAAACGGGCCCAAAGCAGAGGTATGTAGACTTTATGAATTTGGCAAAGGAACTTTTTGCATTACAATTTTAGCTAACTGCCTCTCCTTCCACGCACGGTCCACGGATGGACCCTCGCTAGCTGTTTACACACACAATACAGTATCTCATAACTTTAACCAATTAATTTTACTTTTGAATCGTCGTGTCCAGATGCAGTGAGACAATGTTGAGTCTCACTGTGATGATGAAGAATGTAAGATTTTTTACTGGTTTTTGGAGTATGATTGCAACCTTTTTATGAACTTAGTTTCAAGTTTTAAGTACGCATACAATATGAATTTAATATTTTCATATCAGAAGAACGTTAGGTGTGGGTGTAGCAAATTTTCAACTTTGTCCGACACATCGGGCGGGCGGCACCTCCGCGGCTGTGGCGGGGACTCCCCCGCTGCCGCCGGGCCCGGCGGGGAGTGAGAACTGCCTAAACACAGCATGACATCTTATACCGTCTCTTTCTTGTTTACGCTGCAGCGTCTTCATCCAGCCATCACGCAGCAGCAGCACATTTACTGAGCTACAATCTCAGCATCTAGAACCAGGTGAGTAAGTTACTTGTTAGGCTATTTGTAATCAGCAGTAGAAACGGACTTTTTCAAATTAAACGGCTTATCACATATATTGATATGCAAAATTAATTTATTTAAATCCACACCAGACACTTGTTTTTGGCACAATCAGTGCAGCATTGATTTAGCATTGAGAATATTAAATAATCTGAACATACACATCTGAAATTGTCTCCTTAAGATGTTATTGTCAATTAGGCTGTAAATTTGTAAAAAAAAAAAAAAAAGGTGGACATTAGTTTTTGTGACATAGTGAGTCATCTTCAAGGCATAAAGGTTTATGCCCTGAAGAAGGACGTACCGAAACGCGTCGGCGTTTCCTTGTTTAATAAATGAAATCCTCAGAGTACCTCAGATCACCGGTTCCTCTTCCTCATTTGTACAATTTATTTGATGCTGAAGAGCACCTGACAGTGAGACATAAGTTTTTTCAAATATTCTCCAAGGATGCGCTCACTTCCACCTGTTTTTGATAATTTTATTCATGTTTTCATTGAACAGATTAAAAAAAAGATCAATAAAATAAAAAGTCCAGAAACATTAAAAATAATGAAAAGCATCACTGCACATGACTGAGGAATACTGAATGTGAAAGTGGCACTGTTCTTAAGTAATTCATGCATCAGAGGGTTAAGTTGCTTTGTGTGTGTGTGTGTGTGTGTGTGTGTGTGTGTGTGTGTTTATTTTCTCACAGAAGAAGAACCCAACACCAGCAGACTCGGTGCTCCAATCCAACAGCCTGAAGAGACACCATCGTCAGCTTCAACAGATGTCTGTGAACATGTACGAGCTGCTGGCCCCATGGATCCTGCTGACTGGCCACAACAGTTGAACAAAATGGAAAGTAGAACTTTCTTTATGATGACACTTTGATATTTGAGTTTTGCTTTTGATTGCACAGTTTAATGCTGCTTTTGATTTTGCATCCCCCCCAATGACATTTGCACAACATTTTGAGTTGTTGGTTATTGTAATATTCTCAGGTTACTTATCTTTCAAGCTTACATTTATTCTTCAGGTTGTAGACTTTAAAGAGTTGCTGTGTGAATATTTGAAATAAAAATTAGTAACTAAGGAATAACTGTGGAGTTGCTTTTTCCAATGTGTGGTGGGTGGATGGGGGGCGCAAATGGGCACTCTCGCCTTGGGCACCAAATTTCCCAGAGCCGGCCCTGTTTCCAGGGGTCAATTCCAGGAGTAAAGATGATAAAATAAGGTTGCTCGAACTTGTGTGAAACACAGGAGACTGGAGCCATTTTTAAGATGCTCATTATAATCTAAATTGGCCCAAATTCAAAGTGGATCCTTAGCTCATCAGTCCTGTTGGACATCAACACCGCATCTCCAAACTAAAGCATTACCACATAGAATATCTATGATTCCCAGATGAGTGATAATTAAAATATATCTCCAGATAATCCAGATTTGAAGCCTTTCTTTACATTTTCATTATGACAGCATGAGCCAGAACCACCTTGGAGGGTTTTCACCCTTGTCAAGCCTCATTATTGGCTGTTTTAGACCATCTAACAGCATCAAAGTGACCACAGAGGTGTGTATGTGCACTCCAACACACACACAGATACACATCAGCAGACGTGCAGCGGTTAGAATCCTGCTCGTTGTCTTATTCCCATAGAATTCCCTGGGAAGTTGGCGTTTTCTGTACTCTGTTGTGCTTGCGGTTTGTGCGAGGTATACTGCAGCATTCTTCCACCGTGTGTTCATGTAAACAGAGCTAGTTAAAGAGGACACGCAGCGACTCGAGCAGCACAGTTGTGGCAGGGCTCCTCTGGGTGGTTCCTGTGTGACACAGGGCTCCGAAAGGTTTAAGTTTCCTACGCATGTCAAGGTGAATTAGCCGCTCCCGGTGCCCTGGTGGGCTATCACTCACAACGCTTTACATCCCTCTGTGACCTCCTCCTCCTCCTCCTCTGCTGTTCCACAGAATCCAAGTCCTGACCATCGTTCCCAGTTTAGATGTCAGTTTTCCCTTTTTTGTCCTTCAGACTGTGCATTCATCTTGTTCCATGTTTTCCACTTAGATCATCATGTGTCACAGTGAAGCACAGTAATCACTTGCATTAAAGCGTCTTTAATTGCCAGCAAAAGACACATTTCATTGCTGTTTATGTTTTTTCTGAAGTTATGATTCACGTTTTTGCCGCTTCTCACATTTCTTCTCAAGTGATTTCGTCAGAACCCCCCCCCCCCCCCCACCCCCAGCCTGAGATTGGATTTTCCATGACGAAGTTTAAAAAGTGAAATTAACACCAACTTTAGTCATCAAATAGTCCTGTTGGAGTCCCCGTGAGCCACATTTACCTAGCTTGTTAGACTTCTGTGCTGTCCGGGGCTACAGCAGTGATTCTGAATGCAGGCAGTTTGTGAGTCAAAACTAAAATAACTTTATGCAAAGGAAAAATAAACTGACAGGGATTTTTCCTGAGAGGAAACCTTTAGTTTACTAGATGACATGTTTCTTAATAGTGCTAAAGTGTTCCGTGTTCTTTAAATAAACAATGTGGAGTTTTTGCATAGTGGGGCATGAAAGAATGCAGAAGTCTCACTGCCCCTCGCACACATGTCAGCAATTTGACTGCCTTGTGTATTTTGGATGTTGGGGGGAAAAAAGGGAACTTTTCAAAGTAAACGAAAGAAGGAAAGTCTTATCCGCCTGGCAGCTGTGCTCTGGACAAAATTGCTTTCAGCTGATGCGCCGCTGCTCAAACTTGCTTGGGTAATGTCAAGTGATGCATTGCAATCCTGAGAAAACAACACAGACGAAAAATAAATACGAATGAAAAGAAAGGCTGGAAAGTTCTAGTCTTCATTCAGACCCTAACCCTGCAACCAGAGCACAGACGTGCACTTTAATTAATACAATTTTCAGTTGCATCGTCTTTTTGAGAAGTAATCCGCCATGCTGTGTGTGTTATGTCAGGCTTTTGAAAATCCTTGCAAAATCTTTAAAAACTGTTGTGGTAATGAGCAAATTTTTCATATTTCAGTTTAATAAAGTTGTCTCTAGGCTGCTCCGTGGCGCAGTGGTTAGAGCTGTTGCCTTGCAGCAAGAAGGTCCTGGGTTCGCTTCCCAGCCTGGGATCTTTCTGCATGGAGTTTGCATGTTCTCCCTGTGCATGCGTGGGTTCTCTCCGGGTGCTCCTGCTTTCTCCCACAGTCCAAAAACATGACTGTTAGGTTGATTGGTCTGTCTAAATTGTCCTTAGGTGTGAGTGTGTGTGTGCATGACTGTTTGTCCTGTGTGTCTCTGTGTTGCCCTGCGATGGACTGGCTCTCTGTCCAGGGTGTACCCCGCCTGATTGCCCAATGTCCGCTGGAGATAGGCACCCCCCCCCCCCCCCCCCCGCGAGCCTACGTGGACAAGCGGGTTCAGACAATGAATGGATGGATGGAAATTTGTCTCTGAAATCTTCAGTTATGAGTTTGAATCAGGTGAAGCTCATATTTTCATCGTCTTTAATCTTTTCCTGCATGTTTTATGCAAATTGTGTTCCCTTATGTGTGCTGCGATGCTTAGAAAAATGCGCATGATTATAATTTTCACACACACAACAAACCACTAATCAGAAATGCACTTAAAAATCACACTTAGTGCACATATTTACATATGCAAATGTGAAACACAGAAGAATAAAGAATTTTAAAGCTTAAGAGAAGCTATTTTAATTATTTATATATTTACAGACAAGTTTAAAGAAAATCTGACTTGGCTCTATGATTTTTCTGAATTGCTTTAACGTAACGGAGGTGTTTCTTTCCATTTTTCAGTCCAGATTATAGTTTCGGATCTATCCGCTGCACCTTTTCCTGACCTGTGGGAAGTAATCATTTCTAATAACTTTAATATGCTCCGAGTGGCTGCCTTAGGAGAACTCTCAGGACCCTGATAATTAACGTTTGGCAGGCAACAGCAGATATGACCTAAATAAAATAAGAACTCTTTCATGCAAACTGAGAAATCCAGATTAACGCCGTTAGGCGGAAACAGAGATGTGGTCAATTATATTTGAGTTCTCTTTATTGTTGCTCCAACTTTATTAAAAATGCAGAGGGGTGAAGTGATGTGTCTCGTCTAAGAAAATAGATTTAAATCCAAAGACAGAAACGTAGATGGATCACTTCCTTTCGGGTTTGATCATTGTGAGAGAAAAAGCGGGAAACAGTATTTTAATATTTACAGAATTAGTTAAGGATGCATTCAGGACATCAGACAGTCACAAAGTCAGGAAGCATGGGTAGAGATTTATGAGGTGGATGTGGAGATTTAGTGTGCATCGCTTCTTGGAAAACGTTTTAAAAATGGTTTCCAGTTCTCTCTTGTGTGTTTTTTTAAATTTAGTATTATGATCATCATTCATCTGTTGATGATCTTCTTTACTTTAAATTCCTCACCAAGAAAAAAAGCAGTGAAAAATTCCACTTTTGCATTTTTGATTTGGGCAATAAGGGCTTTAATGTAAATGACTAATTTTAATAATATAGCAATGTAATGATGCTACACCTTCTCTTCTAACACCCCCACGTTATTTTGAACTTTTGTTTTACTATTTATCACATGTTAGGTTCATTTGATGCTTCAGTGAGATGATAATAATAATGATAAATGACCCGCACTTGTATAGCGCCTGTCAGAGTAAGGACTCCAAAGCCCTTTACACTACAGTGTATCATTCATCCATTCACACATTGATGGTGATGAGCTACGATGTAGCCACAGCTGCCCTGGGGCGCACTGACAGAGGTGAGGCTGCTGAGCACAGGCGCCACCGGTCCCTCCGACCACCACCAGCAGGCAAGCTGGGTTAAGTGTCTTGCCCAAGGACACAACAGCAGAATGTAGGGACGTCTGATAAGCTCCTCCAGTTGGTTGAGCAGACAGTAAAGGGTTAATGATTTTAACTTGGTTGTTTTTGTTTTTTAATTACATTTTAATTGCAACAAGCTTTGGGATATTTTTTTGCGGTACAGTGATCACGTTTGATGTGCAAAACAGGATTCAAAGAGGTGATAGAATATATTCTGACATCATTTATTTATTTATTTACGTGTGTCAAAAAGTTTCATGTTTGTAAATAATAATTAAAATGTAAAAAGTTCATTTTTCTATCATAAATTGCATCTAAACAACTGTTAAATGTGTTTATGACACATCGAGCACTTCACCTTTGACCGGGTCACTTGTTTATGCAGAAAGCAGCGAGAACAGGAAGTGAAGTGACGTGCAACAAACCGAATGGTGATGTGGTCAACATCTTCTGCATCCATGAGATAAATCTGTAGTTATCTTTTCTCTCAGAGGAACATCACACCCAGTTTCTGAACATGAACAATGTAAATTGAATCAAGTCTCCTTTTCTGCTCCATCTCATGCCCCGGTGACGGGGCATGTCCTTTGAACTGTTTGGACTTTTTAAAGTAAAGTAGCACAAAAGAGAGAAGACTGAATGAAAGTGAGGAACCTCGATGTTGGGTAACCCAACAGAACTCATCAGGTTCTGTCCTCATGTCTCTGTTTACATTCTGGAAGATCTGGAAGCGTTGGCCCTCTCTGCACTCACTGGGAACTATCAGACAATTGACATTTTAAACTATTTTGATATCAGCTCTGTGGAGAGTTGGCCTTTCCCTGAGAACATGTCGGGCCTCTGGGCTCTGGGACCGGGTCTCCACAACCACCAGAAGGATAAACAGAGGGTGGGGAGAACCTCGCTGGCTGATGGGAAGAGAAAACGGGTTTCTGTGGATATATATCTACAGTAAAAACAAATATGTTAAATAAAGGATAAACACGCTGCTGACGACACAACACAGAGCTGGAAACCCGGGAGCAAATCGGCCGTGAAGAAAGATAAACGGAGACGATTTAAAGACAAGAAAAAAAGTTTCTGACATTAGTTACTGTAGGGAAAACCGCATAAATTATATGAATGAAGAAAAAAAGACAGATTATTTTCAGATAGCGACTGGACTGAACTTGAGGTCGAGGCTTTTTGGTTTGGAGCTCAGTTGGATTTTGAGGTTAAAGGTGCTGGAATTAGAGGAAAAGCTTCAGCCTGTGTTAATTAGGAGAGTAGTTATGTTTCACTGTGGCTGAGCCTGGAGGTGTGTGTGTGTGTGTGTGCATGAATGCATGCGTGAATGTGAGTGCGCGTGTGTGTGGTGCGTGCATGCATAACTAATACAGAGCAGCTCTGTGTGTATGTGTGCGCGCGTGTGTGTGTGTCTTCTTGTTATTAATTAGATTCAGTTTGATTTTTGCTAATTTTTGTTTCTTATTTAGCTTCATTCCATAAGTTTTATATCTGATTCTCATACATTCTATTATTACATTTCTATGTTTTTTTAGTTGTTGTTGATGTTGTTTTTTAATTCTTTTTGGTTTATTATTTAAACAACGGTAATAAAAGCAGATTTATCACAAATATCCTCCTGTGACCCTAATTTCCATTTGGTGTGAGTTTGTTTTCTAGCTGTTTCATGTTAAAAGGACTTCATGAACACAAAATAAAATTAAACAGAAACAAATTTCCAAAAATCAGTAACTATATATATATATATATATATTCATTATAAATCAAAATTCAGTGTGTAAATAATGAATTGAAAAAATAAATAGAAAGATTTTTTTTCCAAGAGGCCAACGTTTTATCAAAAGGTTCTCAGTCATCCAGCTCATGCTAATCCATTTCATTTGAATCCTTTTGGATTTTCTCAAAGGGACACACGGTCCCAGGAGAATATTATAATATACGTAACAAACCTTAGATGCCTAAAAATGAAAGTCGAGTTTTAAAGACAGGTAGTCTCAAGCCGATAATCCTGCTGGAAACTTACAGGAAGTTGATTTTGATTTCTGAAACAATCAATTCCTTGTTGAACCATCGGTACGGGGAACTTAAGACTGCATCAACTGAAAATGGTTGGGAAAAACTCAACATCCACAACATAAAGGCAATTAAAAATAGTTTAAACAGTTTAAAACTTCAAGTATTTTCATCTGTTTGGACCACATGTTCATTTTTAAGTGACCCTTTTTTTTAACTCAGCACGACTTTTAGGAATCTGTTAAAAACAAAAACTGAATCCTAAGCATCAGATTTGTGACACAAGCATGATAGTCAATAAAAACCAAATCCTTTGAGCCTTAAATATGTTTTTTAAAACGACTTAAGTGTTGCTAGTGCATGGTCCTTCCATCCACCCTGTAGCCAATCAACAGTCCCACCTTCTCCACTTCAGCACTGAATGACCTATTAGCCAAATGTGTTTATTCAGTGTTTAGTCAATATTACCCTCAGTATGATCCCTGCACTAAAAGGCTAATGGCTGAAAATGTCCCCCCAGCACAACTTCAGCATAAAATAATTGATCACATGTGAAAGCAACTGGCACGCGCTCCCCTGCTTGTTTTCCTAGAGGTGATATCATGCAGCCAGGCCGCCTGTTCCTCACTGAGATAATGTGAGTACTTCCGGTGCCGAGGACAAGAAAAAGAGATGGATGAGGGGGTGAGGCGGTTACTTGTGAATAACCGAAGCAACAAATCACACGTCAGATCATGTGGCGTTATCACTCAGAGGCTGGCCAGCGTGAAAGCGGCCCTCGATCGGAGTGAAGCCACAGTCAGAATGTGGTTTGTTTTACAAGCTGGGTCTCCAACGCAGGAAATCGTTCTTTAATTATTCTGGCTTATGGTTTAGGAACATCAGAGGACAGAGGAAATACACACAGGACATTTACCATACCAAATAACAACATAATTAGTAATATATGCATGTTTTTGTATGTATATATATATATATATATATATATATATATATATATATAGAGAGAGAGAGAGAGAGAGCAAAGTTATGCTCGTGTGAGTATTTCTGCATAAATTACCTAGAAAACCAAAAGAAATCTCAGATTATCCATTGTTTCCATCCAAAATGCTCAGAGAGAGAGAGAGAGAGAGAGAGAGAGAGAGAGAGAGAGAGAGTGTGTGTGTGTGTTTGTGTCTGTGTGTCCCTGTATGTTGCATTTACCTAAACTGCTGTTCCCTCTTTTTCCTGCTTCATTTTGACAAATTTGTGTTTCCAGGAAGCCTCTGAGGTCAGAGCAGCATCTGTTGCCACTTAGGTTCATTGTACAGTCCTGAATACATGAACACACGCGCACGCACGCACGCACGCACGCACGCACACACACACACACACACACACACACACACACACACACACTGAGCTGCTTCGTATAGGTTACAGAGGAACTGAGACCCAATCAGACATAAAGGCGTGTTTAGTCCACCTCCGTATTTAATATAAATTGTTCTGAGTGAGGGTTTAAATTTGAAGCATTTATAACTTTGATTTTATTTTAATGGTTGTTGCTTAAAGAATGCGTTTAAAAGGAAAAATCTTCTAAAATGGAAAAAAAAACTTGACATATTTCTGTCATGTTCCTTTATAATATTATTATTCTTTACTCCTTAGTAAAAACAGTTAAACCTTTTCCAAAAGCAAACCCAGTGTCTGACAGAGATGCTGGCCTGCTATGGGCTGCTGTCCACCACATAAATATTCACATTTACTCATTTAATCTCTTTTCATTTCCCACAACATCCTCATAACCTAAAAAAAAAATCTAATTCCTGTGATGTTTCAGCCTCCGCAGGGATGGAATTGAAAAAATAAGAAAAGGTATTCCTTCATAATTATTTGACCTACATTAGGAAGAGATTTAAAGCAGTCATGTAAGACAGAAAACAGCTCCTGGTTTGGGTTTTGTCTGAAGCCACAGGAACCTGGATTCACAGCCAAGAACCGGAGCAGAACCAAGGTAACCTCAGAGGGCTGTATAGAACCCAGATCTGGACTCCAGTCAAACCTCATGTTTGTTTTTCAGTCATGCAACACAGAGAGGTACCTTTTAAAACACACACATTTAAAGTGAAATTTTCAACCTGATAATTTAATCAGCAAACCAATTTCATGAACAATTTGTCACCAGTGGACATGAAGAACAAAGACGCTTATAGAAACCAGCGTGCCTTATATTAGAGCTAAAGATGTGCAGAAACAGCAGATGGAGACTTTTTCACATGGATTTTCTGTTTTATTTGTGGTTGATGTTCTGGTTCTGTCTCTGGCTCTGTCTCCAGAGGTCCACTGGGTGTTCTGTTCCTCCAGCAGCATTTGGAGACACATTTGTTTCCACTTTCACTCAGACAGAAAAAGAAAATGCAACAACAATTGAGTGATATTAAAAGATCATGGCAAGTGACATTTTCACCATTTACTTCCTTGTCTGGATGCAAAGTCCATCAGATTCCTCATGCTCCAAGGATAGCTCTGCACCAGCATGCTGCTTTCTGGTCTATAGGTGAAACTAATAAAAAAGATAGACTCATCCATGCAAAACCAGATATTTCAGCCTCTCTTTGTTAAAATTGTGATGATTGTGACTTACAGCTGATGATAACCCCACATTAAAAATCTTGGACAATTAGAATATTGTGAAAAGTTTCAATATTCTAGACTCAAATTGTCACAATCTAATCAACTAATGAATCCAGAATACCTGTAAAGGGCTCCTGGGCCTTTAGATGGCCTCTCAGTCTGAGATTAATTACTGAAATAAATGGACTTTTGCAACATATTCTAAGTTTTCCAGTTTCAACTGTATTTCCTTGTTTTCAGAACTAACCATTTAACACCTAAAATGAGATGCAAATAAAAGCACAATAGTAACTGAGAACTCCACTTCAGGTTTAGGAACATTCTCACAACATTCCTACTCAGCTCCCCCTGGTGATCCTTACGTGACCTGCACGAATCCCCAAAAAATGTCAATGGAAATAAGAAATCAGAAGAAAAAAGTATGGATTTGATCAAAACTGAGCTAATTCCTTGCTAGATTTATTGAAAAAAAACTCCATTTATCCATGGTCATGTCAACGATGATTAAAGCTATTCTCTCTCTCTCTCTCTCTCTCTCTCTCTCTCTCTCTCTCTCTCTCTCTCTCTCTCTCTCTCTGACACACTCAGTGATCAGGAATCATATAAATAAGGTTGGGGTTGTGAATTCCTTTGTTTTGTGGCTTACCAGTCATGATAAATATCCCTTATCTTATATTTAATACAGAATGCTTAAGAAAGCGGCTGTGAAACAATGTAAGGATCAGCTCGAATGCACATCCTGTTGAACAGATTCTTTTTAACAGCTGAATTTTATCACTGCACCCTGGTTTAACTCTTGTTGTGCTGAAGTAAAGATCGCATGTTTGAACAACACTTCCTTCAGAATTCAAACTTCATGGTTGCTTCTGCTCATCCTGCCTTCCATTGTGGGTGTTGCAGCGCTACGTGGGGATGAAAATATTAAGGTGTAAAGATGCTGTAGGGAGATGGTCTGCCTTGTTAACGGGGCAGACATGTTGGAAGAGCGAGGACCACCCAGCTGTTGCTTTCTCCCTCAAAATCCAACCAGATGTGTAACGAAGGCCAGCGTATGGACGAGGCTGGTGTGTGTACGTGTGTGTGTAATCACTCTCACCTGTGTCGCAGTGTGTGCTGATACAACCCCCTGGGAGGAGGTTAATGCATGCAACCCGGAGGCATCGTAGGTTCAAACAAGTCATCTCGTCCTTTTTATTTCAGATCTGAGATCAGCACAATCCACTTTTCCTTCTGTCGTGCCCAACATGTTCTTTTTTGCTGTTTAGTTTTTTTCCCCACCTCAGGGCTAACATGAGGAATTATTTTAATATTCCATCTCCTATTCCCCCCAAATCCTTCTCAACTGACAGCCATCTTCCTCCACCTCATCCTACCCCCTCGCCTCCTCACCCCTACCTTACAGCTGTTGTTTTGGATTAGTCAAATAGCTCCTGTCAGGTCCAGTGATCCCTCTCCTTTGCCACCCACAGAGCTGCGGCGTGTTCTCCGCTCTCCTGCGTCCCATGTCAAAGTGTCTTAGTGGGCGTGGCCTCAGGTATCTGTTGTTTCAGGTAACAGAGCAGACTTTCTCTCTATTCAGCTCCAGGGAGGCACAACGATGTTGGCATACCACTCACACCTCTCAGGAATACAAAAAAAGTTTGTTTTTCTTAACCGGTCAAGGAAGCTCCCCAGCGTAAATTCCCATTGCTTGACGTCTCTGGAATTCACCTTACTTTTCAATTGCAGCCCCACCGTGTATCCCAAATAGTTTTTTTTTCATAACCAGCTGTATTATTTCTCTTTTATTTTCTGAATTTTGACAGCTGTTGGTCTGGTCAGCCACACTGTGTGAGACAGACTTGCAATGAAAAAGGCTTTGACATGATGATGGCAAGAGTAATAGTGTTATTCCAGTCATTTGGAGAAAGGGAGTTTCTGTGTGTTCAGAGTCCAGTTGCAATTGCAAAGATATGCAGTGAGGCAGAAATGGTAGAGGTGCTACATGATAATTTGACATGGACGTGTCAAATCAATTATGTATTTTTTTTGTGCATGAAGGAAAAGGAATCGTTAACTTTCAGTTTGGGTTTCAGTGATTCTGTACAGAGATAATGTGCAAAAATAATAAACGACAACCATGGCAGAATGAGACAGAAAGGGAAGCATTCACAACAAGAAAACATTAAAATACTTTGATGTTGAAACAAGTTTTTAGGGTGTTGTGAAATGTTTGTGTGTATATTTTCTTGGATTTAGAACCAGATGAAACATCAAAAACAAGACAATCCAAACAAAATCTTTTTTATGGCCATCAAAAATTTCATTAGTGAGCCAACAGCTGGCATTTATGTGTAAGAATCAACTTAATCTTATAGATTTTAAGAAAAACTAATCACTTTTAAAGAAGACTTTTTTCTGAATGACCTTCTAATTAAAGTCCTCTACAAAGTAATGTAACAAATGCAGCCCTATTAACCGATTATGTGTAGTACTAGTAGAAAAAAAGATAAATGTCAAATTAAAAAAAGAGACTTTTAAATAAGTAAGAGACTCTGGAAGGAGGTTTCTTGTTTAAGATCCAGATCCCGGATGAGCCCCCAAAGATATTTCTGTCCTCAGTTTAAAGATGGCTCCAAAAGTTCACATCAGAATAAGTCGAGGTTTAAAGTAAGCGTAAGTAATGGCACATATCATATGTCTCTAATCAGTGCAATTCCAACAAAACAAACATATTTTTCTATAATTTCATGTCCCAATCTTGTTGCCAACCTATTGACACACTATCATCAGAATGTGAGTGGCAGTGGCACCACCAAGGGATTGTCAGCGGAGGGCATGGCCACCCTTGGAAAATGTTTGTTCATCCCAGTGGTTTCCCAATGAGAAACCACCCTCCCTAATAAATCACATTCATGTTCTTACAAACCACACATTCATAATCTTTAATCAAGACAGGGATATTAAGGCCAGTAAGTACATTTACTCAAATACCTTTCTCAAATGTTTGATTTTCTCAAATTGGATGCAAATGTGTAGATGCACAAGCACATTGATTAATAAAAAATATACCTATCATTTAAACGCCATACATACAGACATTAGTTTATAAAAACAAATAAAACAATTCTTACAAAACCCCCAAAAGAAAAGACGACACAACAACAAAACAGAAAAAGTGGAGCAGAAAAATGCTGTATGCAGATGTGGTGATTACAAGATAAATTACACTTCAGATGAGATTGAAAGAGTTTTGTTTTTCCCCTTATAATCCAATCCAACACGTTCAACACAAATATGATTGTCTTAATTAAGCCACTGTTTCCTTTGTTTCAGACTGCACATATCAAGTATGGTAACTGTTAGGTCTTTATGGCAGCATAAATAATGTATCAATCACTCACATGTTTATACACACAAAGATTGATGTGGTGGCTTTAATCAGCTAAGTGGCTTTGTGCCAGTGCAACTATTTCAATCCGGTAAGCAGACGCTATTATAATGTCATCAGCATCTTACGCTCTTCATGTACGTTAGGCCTGGGAATAAAAGACTTTCAGAGCTCTGTTAAAGATAGATTGACATTCATGGGTCCAAATAAACATAAAAGTCCCATTTGGGATTTTTATGTCACAAAAATTATGTTTGATTGATGCAAGTTTCTAAGTCAGGGTTAAATATTTAACCAGGACTCTCCTCTCACACCTTCTTGGGAACTAAGTACTTTTAGGTCTCTGGTTTGTCTTGACATACTGTACATACGTGTGAATCTGTTACAGTTCACTTTAGAGCCGACTCTTTTTTACTTAAAGCTACTTGTAGTTCTCCGTAAATAAAACTGGAGACCATGGTTGACGAGCTCTTCTGTAAAATATCTTTTACTCAGAAAGTTATTTTGTAAAAAAGAAGTAAAGATTTAAAGAGCAGGTTCACTGAAACTTGTTATTTATGCAGCACGATCAGTCACTCTGAGTTTCACATGCAGGCTGAACGTGAAAATAACCGTGCACCCCTAATTTCTGCATTAGCTGCCAAAAGAGAATGGATGGGAAAATGCTCTGGTGAGAAAAAGCCACACAGATCTACGTCACACTGCTAAATTAGCATCTTGGTTTGCAACAGCGGAAAGCTGTGTTATTTTTTGCAGCCAGGAAACAGCCAGGATAAGCTGTGTTAGCATTAGCAAGTCCACCACACAGCAGAACACCCCCAGGCTTGTGTTATTTGTGGAGATAAAATATCATTGTTGCAGAGCAAACAGAGCCAATGGTAGAGTCATGTTGCTGTTATCCAGTCAAAGGTGAAATGCCCAAGTAAGACTCCAAATCCTGCCGTCTGAAGCTCTCCTCTTATGTGACCATTTTCTAGTTCCTGAAACACCAGAGTTTTTGTCCCCTAAGTACAACTTATAAGGCATTCACTCCTACTACTAACAACATGTATTGATTCAACGAGTGAACCACACTTCATCATAAATTTACCAGCTTTAACTTCTCTTTCTTTGATTTTCTATACATTCTGGATTGTTTTAGGAACAACATTCATGTATATGTGATGCATTTGAATCTTTTTTAGGTTTCGTTTGTTTATTTCTGTCACCCAAAACCAAATAAATGAATTAGCAGCCTTACTACAGCTGCACCCATCTTTGAAGAGTAACTGTAGATGATGTAATTCCTCCGTTTATGCTGTAAATGAGGATTTGCATATTCACAGATGTTTGATGTATAAGTAATTTAAAGATCTGCATTTGCAACAACATCTTTCTAGTCTCAGCCTCATCGTTCCATCCTGGCCTCATATCCTACCCTAGCTCAGAAAACCTTACCCCCTACACTCAAACTTCCTCTGCAAGACAATGGACCTGTTTGTGTGTGTTATCATATTATCAGTTCGTGTTAACACATGCATTTTCAGTATTTTCACATTTGTGCACCAACATCTTTATTTTTTAAGCAATCAAGTTATCTCTCCGTGACGATAAATTTTAAAACGGCACGTGCATTTTTATGTGCAAGTCTGTGTGCGCACATTTAGATTTACAATGCAGGAAGCAGCAACTTTGTCACTGTAAAACAATGGGAGATTCTGATTGCTGCTGCACACACACACACACACACACACACACACACACACACACACACCCTTCCTGCTACAAGCCCCCAACATAGACATACAAGTCAACAGTTGTGCATCCTCTTGTCAAAAGTCTGAGTACAACAAAAGCTAGAAAGTACCCAACAGAGAAAGGGTATACAACATAAAGTCAGAAGAAAGTCAACATATCAGCTGTCAGGATTATTTATGAGTTGGAATCAAAGGGAAAACAGAAAACTTGTTAGGTGTGTGTACATCTACATATCAAACTTCTTTTTTAAAGCGCCAGCTGTCTACCAATCACTATTTTTTGTTGCAAAGGAAATGATAGATATTTCTGAATGGCATGATCAGCCTATAGCCGGATCATGGTTAGACAATGACCTTAAGTCTCTGCGTTTTCTTATTATGAGCTTCTCTTTGTTCAACCCTCCCAGTGTTTTGATGGCAGGCCCACTTCAGACAGGCACAAAGAAGTGGTAGCTGCTGTCTCACCCAGAGATAAAGGTGATATAAAATACAAGAGATTATGGTGGTTTCATTGAGCTCTTCCTTCAGTTCTCTTCCACAATGGAATAACAGTCAATCACCTGCATAAAGCAGCCTAAATATAGGGTTTAGGACTTGTTACACCACTACACGCAGCCTCGGCTTATAATTGAAACTTTTTCATTTTGTTTTTTTTTCTCTCGTTTTTTTCAAATGCTGTGGCTGCCGAGGAGAGATTGGCAGCTTCGAGTGGCCAGCAGATGAAGCGGTTGGCGCGGTAATGAATAGAACGTTGATTGCAGGATCCCCAAGATGCAAATTACTGTGCCTGCCACCCCTGACGACCGCCAATTACTGGGCCGCGGTGGCGGACGCCTTGTGCATATTCAGTGCACCCGCTGGGCATATTGATCAACAACTTACTTTGAGCAAGAAGCATTGAAATATATCATATCGCAATGTCAGTTGTAGAAAAAATACTCTTTTCTTCTTCTGTTGTCAAAACTGACAGTAATATCTAGAGGGACAGACCCTTTAAATTTGAGTGAATACTTATTTATAATCAAGCTGTAGTAATTTACAAGATACTGCTTTGCAAAAAAAGTGTAATTCATAAGAAAGTAGCTCTAATTTTGGTGCTTTTTCTGCTTTTACTTGATGTAATCACCTCTCTTTAAGGTTAATAACTCTCAACAGTGTCATGCAGGTTTAGTTTTTATCTTTATCGTGACAAATACTTCATATTTTATCCATTTTTGTATATTTAAGGCTTTTTCTATTTGGTTCACAATAGACTTAATCACCAAGGGTCCTAAATTGAGTGTATTTTTCACTAGATTGCACCACCAATGCTCTTTAAAGATCAACTCTTTTTTCCATTTAGTTACAACACGAGTAATTGTTCCTGATAAGAGTCAGAACATTACAGTCAGAGCTGCTCATGTTTTTACACTCCTCTGATTGTTGTGGTAGAATACTTAACCAGCGATTATGTTCTGGAACATGTTTTATATTTATTTGTAAAACACACACACACACACACACACACACACACACACACACTCGCATGAGAGTGCAGACTTCAGAACATGGCGTATGAATATGAAAGGGCTTCTTTCAACAACGGAAAAACAAGCGTGCTGCCAGCAGTTAATGGGACCAAATGAAGGAAAGCTGAGCAACACTGGATTCTGAGCTCCTTCCCCTCAAAACAAACATCAAATGATCACATTAGTGATGGATCACAGAGAGATTTCACTGTTGTCTTAAGCCTCTTGTCTGGTTTACGGCTCTGGCCTCAGTCATTCACACTTTAGGAAATAAAAAAAAGAAGGAGTGATAAAAGGTGGCTTTTGTAGAGTCAAATATAATTAAAAAAATTCCCAGTTTATTTTGGCTTTTCATGCAGAAACAAATGGCAAGCAACAATGAGAGACTTGCTGGTGATACAT
Organism: Nothobranchius furzeri; assembly: GCF_043380555.1. Taxonomy (NCBI): domain Eukaryota; kingdom Metazoa; phylum Chordata; class Actinopteri; order Cyprinodontiformes; family Nothobranchiidae; genus Nothobranchius; species Nothobranchius furzeri. The sequence continues at coordinate 50,290,027 of NC_091746.1, forward strand.
GGTGGTCGCTTTACCATTATCAGGTACTGTATGATCACATGGCTCGTGATAATGTCATTGTAGAGTGCCTAAGTCACGCCCATCTTCTTCTGGACCATCGACATATGTACTGGACAATTAATTTCCATAGGCTCCAATATCACTTTTTTGAGGCCAAATGGGAGGTGGCCACCACCACCTTTTTGACCATGTCACAGGTTCCGTCAAGCCCAGACAATTCCAAAAAAGGGAAGAGAGGAGGAGCTGAGGGTGGGGCTGTAAGGCTGGGATCGACTGACGACACCCGGTCGAACTAGCTACAAGCTAACCTGAAGCTAACCCAAAGCTAATGCGGCGGTGGGAGCTAAGCTAACGGAGGTAGCAACCTAGCTACAACCGGAGTTAACGGTGCACCACACCAGAGCTTCTGAGTCAGAGATACGCCGGGCTGACCACTTGGTAAAACCGGGTGGAACACAGAGGTCTTCGAGACCAGGTCTCGGAGACCTCCACAAGCCGGCAGCCACACAGCACACAGAAGCCGCGATCAGACAGATGCGCCGAGCTGCTGGGAGAACCAGCCCTCAGCCCGCCGCAGCACACAGAAGCGGCGATCAGACAGCGATGTGCCGAGCTGCTGGGAGCACCAGCCGTCAGCCCGCGCAGCTAAGGAGCCGTGATCAGACAGAGATGGGCCGGGCTGCGGGGAGAAACAGCCGGCATTCCGGGTGGAAAACATCGGTCTCACGAGAGCTCCACAAGCCGATAGTCGGAACCCAGCTCCACCAACATGTTATATTTCAACCCATTTTCTAAAGTGCAGCATTATGTTAAATGCACTGAGTTTTACCCTATTACATTTAAATTTCATGGTTAAACAGTAATGTTAAAATCTAAGCTCAGCTCGGCAGTGACCTAAAATACATAAATATAATTTTACTTACCGAAAAAAATGAAGTGGAGACTCCTTGGACGCTCTATTAGTGCAATTAATGCCACAGGAAGTCATTTTGTCCAACAATTGCACAAAAAACATCCAAAAAAGAATACACAATCACAGAGACTCAAAATCCCGGAGCAGTTTCCAAGCCACACCGAGGCTTAGACTCAGTGGCGGCTGGCCAGTAGAGGGCGATAGGGTGCCGCCCTCCCAGTTTTCCCCAGTGTTTTTAATTTTTATTCAAAAAAATAAATAAATAAAATTAACAATAATCACACATTCTAAGTTAATTGTGTGTTTTGTAACAAAAATAAATCATATATATATGCAGCCGTCCAATTGCTGACAAGAATATCAAAGGGTAGGAATGGGAATGTATCCAGTCAGCGTCGACGTTGTTTCAGAAGCATGATGGGCGATAGAGCTACCGCCAAAGGCTTTCGTTGGTGTTCGGTAGAACTCGGCAGAGTCGTTTTTGGTCGTGACGTAGATGTAACATGGATCACGCCAGTGACTACAACCAGCATGGATACCGGATCTCAGCAGCCACTGAATTCAGTTCGGTCTCTTCTCCAGTATCCGTTCGAGAGAACTATGGTGGAAAAACTTAATGTCAAAGAGCTTGGACCAGATCAGCCCGACGTAAAGATAAGCCAGCAGGAGAAGGAGAGAGGTAAACTGTACACACGAGGCTTCTCCCGAAATTGGGACACCAGGAAGGCTTGGCTAGCTGGATGCAATCACGCTAATGCGTTATTTTGCCTTCCGTGTTTGTTATTCAAAACGGCTGGGACAGATAAGGCATGGATTGAGTCAGAAGTTACAGACATGAAACATTTTTCTGAGAAGGTGAAGAAACACGAGCCATCCCGGGCACACATGGACAACAACACGGTGAAGCTAGCCATGCTAGGCAGAGCTAACATTGCCATGCAGCTCGACGAGGGAAACGGAAGAAACGGAGGACTTTTGGACAGGGAGAACAACAGCAGCTGGGTTCAAAGGTAAGCTGTTGTAAGGTTATGAAGTTCATTATTTTCAGCTCCACACAGCTGCCCCTGTACACAGTAACACCCGTGTAGAAACGCCAAGGTCGGGTGTTCCTCAGACTGTTTACATTCCAGGAGAAGAGTCCGAAGGAGAAGAAGAACGCTTTTACTTAATCAAAGTACTTTATTGGTGATTAAAAAAATTAAGCAGAACATATGTTGATCAATAATAATCAATTGAATGATCTGTGAAATAAATATGTCATGATTCATGTTTAATGAAAACAGGACTATTGCACAGACAGACTGATCCTCATCTCCATAGAAACGCATGACACATTGTTCCAACCAATCAGAGCTTTCGGCTGCTGCAGGAGAATCTGGCTTGTTGACTTAAAGTGTCCAATCCCCTTTACTAAAACTTATCAACAATTCAGAGATATAAAACAAGGCAACGCCATTTTAAGCTCAGTTCCATTTTGACTTCAGTTCTATTCACCGTCATCCTAAAGAAAAGCACAGCCTGGCCAGATGTGTTTTCTTCTTTAAACTAAGAACTGTGAAGTTGGAGATTTTCGTCGTTTAACAACCAGACGACATCCTCTCAAAATAAGAGCACCTGCTGACGCTGCCGATCGGTACCGGGGTCGACCCTTCAGACGGGCTTTGACGTGCTGCGACCGCTGCTCCGACAGCTCCAGTACACATCCGAGGTTCTTGGACCTGGCATTTCCTGATCTACCTGGGAGGCCCCCACTGGGTACGTACATGGCAAAATAGCAGCTCATGTCATCATTTTATAAGCCTCGTGATATCTAGTCATAACAAAGACGACCAGAATCAATTACGTCAGCCTAAGGAGTCTGAAACAACCACACACACACACACGCACCAACACAACATCCAAATCCATTTTCATACATCACAGAGTTAGTCCTGGTAGATTGTTTAGAATTTATAATTAAGAAATTAAAGATTCTCAAACGATCCCAACTCTCTCTCTTTTCTTGTCTCAAAGTCAATACAGAGTGTTTAATTAAACTCCCTGATGATAAAAACAACCTATTCTTCTGATTATAAAAAGTGATCTACTTACAGTGTATTAAAATACAACTCTAGATAGTTACATCACTCTATTCCGTTACACTGTACATTACATTTCTGTGAACAAGACAATCAGATTCAGAAATCCTTGGTTGTCCCACAAACCGGGACATTTGTTTAATAACATGTTTAATGTGCAATAACTGTAAAAACTAATTTCAACACACATACTTATTATACATATTTAATCATGTAAATGTGTATTTCATGTAAATTTGTTCATACATCAATCTGATTCCATTTTACTTGTTACACTTCTGCTGCAGCAAACAAATTTCCCAGCTTTTGGGACAATAAAACATTTCTGATTCTCAATTAGATGTTTTTACCTCAAATGTAAAAACATCTGATTGAGAATCAGAAATGTTTTATTGTCCCCAAAACTGGAAAATATGACATTTGTAAGAGGATACTGATGACATTATTTCCTATGAAAGTGTTTCCTATGTACTTATCTGTTGTTTTTTTTTTATTTATCTACTTTAAAGAGGATTAAGACTTTCCTGAGGAACACCATGACACAGGATGGGCTGAATGCTCTTGCCATGCTCTCCATGGAAAAAAAGCTAGTCACAAATATTCCTGACTTCAATAAAAAGCTAATCGAGAGCTTGCCACTCAGAAGGACAGAAGGGCAAAATTTCTGTACAAATGAGGTATCACACACACACAAATGCATCCACTTGATCTTTGTATAAAGTTGACCTTGGCACAACACTCCAGAAATATTTAACAGTGTAAATTTCTGGCATTTTGTCTAAGTAGTGTTTACTACCATTACTGTAACAGTGACCTGCTCATAATTTTTCGTGTTCACTCAAATGTTGAAAGTAAACAAAATGTTTTTGTTACTTGCCTCTTGCATTGCCTATTTACCATTTATGGTCATATTATTTTATGTGCAATTTAATGCAGTATTTTTCAACCTTGGTCCGCAAGGCAGTGTGCCAATAGACAGACACACCTGGATTAATCAGTTTGTCCAATGATGTAAGACAGGAAATAAAAGAGCTGTGCTTAATTCAGGAAATAGTGAAGTTGTGCACAAAGCTCAGAAAGCACAAGTTTGTTTAAAAATAAAAAATAGCACAGCCCCACCAAAAATATTTTTCACCAGCCGCCACTGCTCAGACTGAGGCCTTTCCACGGAGCTAGCTCTGCGGTCACGTGGGTCGGATGCTCATTAGTTATACAGAATTTTAGGCTTTTAATACACTTAAACAGAACAGTGAGAAAAAAATTCACCCCCCTCAGAGCTGTCATGAGTGTAAACTAGATAATTTAAACAAAAAACATGTTCTGGTACCAGGCTGTAAACATGCTTATTTCTGCTGTGAAATTGGCATTTTTAACATGGGAGTCAATGAGGATTTGCTCGCTTCTGATACCAGTCCCCAGCGGATGAGGGTGGAACTGCAATTTTTGGTACTTCCGGGTTTGACTCAATTTTAAAGCCGCATTGTGGGGGCTTGTTCCGGACCAAGGAAAACTGAATGCAAGTCAACAAGGCAACAAAGCTATTTTCTAATCCCGTTTGATATGTGCCATTGATTTCACTAATGATGTCTGTGAATTTTAAAGACACATTTTGATACCAAGAAAGCGATTATTTTTGAACGGCTGCAACAGTTTTTTTTAGGTTTCGTGTGAAAAGATGTGTAGGACTACAAATGTCCGTCTCACCATCAAACCAGATACGGAGAAAAAAAATGGCTGTTTAACAAGCTTGGAATATTTCTTCCAGGACAACAGAAGGAACATTAAACGTGTAAAACCATAGCAAACAATCTGGCCATGTGGTGAGTAAGTGAGATTCTGCAGTGGAGTCATAGATGCAACGTCTAATTTGTAGTCATATTTTGTATGAATTTTAACAAGCTAACAAATCTCAAAGTACATGAAAGACATAGTCTAAATTTATATAATTACTTTTAATTTAAACTGAAGCACAACATGCGTGATCCAGGGCGTAAGGCAAAGCAGATTAGAAATTAGCTTTTATAGCTCCAGTCATTTGAATTCATTTCGTCATTGTTCCAGGATCCCATAAGCCAACTGGAAGGGAAGGAGACTTAAGCTCCTAATAGGGAGCCTAAGTCACTTCTGCATCATGGGTCCCCGGAAGAACGAAAAAATTAATGCAAGTCAACGGGGCTAAAAACAATATTTTCTAATCCACTTTGCCTTACGCCCTAGATCGCACATATGTTGTACTGCAATTTAAATGAAAAGTAATGATGGGTGTTTTGGCCACGCCAGTCACGCACTTTGAGATTTGTTAGCTTGTAAAAGTTCGTAATTAGCATGACTACAAACTAGAAGTCGGCATTTTGCATATGTGACATCACCACAAAATCTCCTCTCCCCTAACGTAGCTGCTACTTACCACATGACCAGATTTATGGTGGTTCTTTCCTTCTGTGGGAAGTTTGCTGAACTTACATTCCTTTTCCCTCAGTTTTCTCCGTGTCTGGTTCGATGACATCACTTTCATGAAGTGCATTTGTAGTCTTGGAGTTATTTTCACACAAAACCTAAAATATCGTTGAATTGTCGATTTCACAAATTCTTGTGAAGTCCATGTCACAAAACAAGTGGAATTAGAAAATAATGTTTTTAGCTTCATTGACTTGTATTCATTTTTTTCTTCGTCCGGGGACCCATGATGTGTAAGTGGCTTAAGCCTGAGTCATGCTTCTGCGTCTGCGTCAGTGTGGAGACATGCAATGCCATTATCAGCCCTTGCGGGCCTGCTGGAGAGCCCCCGCAAAGACGGACGGAGTCAAGCTCTCTTTTCTAAACATCCGTCTGTCGAGACAGAGAACACAAGCTTGCAATTGGTCAGGGCACCGCTGTCGTCTACACCGCCGGCATTATGCCCTCAAAACCATAAACGAGAGCCGAGGATAACTAGCGGCAGACACGGGAGAAGCTTGAAGAATACCTCGCGAAAAAATTCTAAAAACATGATCGTTTAATTCCCCCGTGACTGGAAGAGTGAAAAGATATGCAGCAAGAATTTTTTTTTGTGGACAGAAATGACAGGAAACGTGGGTTTAGAGGTGGCAAGCCCATGAAGAGGTGGAGGAGAATAAGAGACAAATTTGTCTGTGTTAAAAAGTCTCTTATATACAAAAAAACCCCATAATATAAACACACTATCTTGGACCGGATACATGACAGGATACCACAGAACAGCGCTACGCCCTCTGCTGTCCTGGCGGGGATTTGCTTTGCAACACTCCCCAGGAGATGGAGAAGTATGAGGACAAAACATCTCCGTCTGTGCGTGCGTGTTTCTCCCTTTTGGAGCTGATGGAGAAGCATGACTCAGGCTTTAGGCTCCCTTTAAAAAGGTCAACCTCTTACAGCACACTGGTCCACTATCACCTCTAGTGTTGTGGAGCGGTGTTGCAACTCACCAACAATAAACAATACTGATCCAATATTTCACAAGCCCATATTGTCATAAATAAACAGCGTTCTGCTAAATGCTAAATACCTCCTGATTGCAAATGCTTCAGTTCCATTGAGTGGAATGGGCTGGGTCGCAGCAGGTAATTTTGGGCCGGTATCAACCAGTATGAACCGGTCTGGGGCGGCGATGTTAGGAGAACATTTTCATCACCACTTGGACTTTTACTTAGCAGGCGGAGTTAAATCTACATACGTTCCATCTACAAGTGGCTGTGGTCAAATATGATGAGGCGTGTTTGTAAATGCTGACCAAACCATTCTACTTACCGGCATCTTCTCACATCTGTGAGATACCAATAACAGCGTGAATGGCGTGATCCAAGTTGGTTTTCTGGCCCGCTTTTACAATTATATCCTCACCCACTCCAACCCAATCCTGAAACCAATCAATGGAGCAGACACTTAACTTTTACTGATTATTAATTTAGTCCCTGAAATTGAAATTATGAATTTAATTAAGTTATTTGATTGGGGCTGAATCTGTATTGTTTCTTCATCCATGGTTTAAAAGATTCACCTGCATGATTGTTCTACCAAGGACCTTTGGAGCACATTTGCTTGTCGCAGATGAACTGTGGTTTTCACATTATGTCTCTCTTTGGTTGTACAAGTAAAGAAGGTAGAGGACTTTAAGTGCTATGGCCCCAAGCAACGAAATGTGTGGAACAGAGGTGAAGAAGCATGTTCAGGTTGGAAAAGGAGGAGAAAAGCATCAGGTGTGTGCGATTAATGAGTGAAAGAATAAGCAACAATGAAAGATAGTGGTGAGACCAGTCATGTTGTCTGGTCTAGAGACTGTCTAGGAGCAAAAGACAGCAGAACTGGAAATTGAGGTTCTCTTTGGGAGTAATGAGGATGGATAGGATCATTAGAGGGACAGCTCTTGTTAGATGTTTTGGAGATAGAGAAGAAAGACTGAGATGGTCTGGACATGTCCAGAGGAGAGACAAAGATTACAATGGTAGAAGGGTGCTGTGGTTGGTTGGGGAGAAAGAGGCCGTGAAGTTAGCTGGTGTGAGGGTGCGGAAGATAGGACTAAATGCAGACAGATGATTGGTTGTGACAATGCCTGAAGGGATGAGCGCAAAGAGAAAGAACTTGATGTCGGGAAAACTCTGAGTACAGTCTTTTTCTAACATTATAGTTCCATCAATTCACAATAACACGTTTGTGAGGTCTTCAAGCCTTAAAAATTAGGGACTCAAAGATCAAAAGAGCTTTGCCTACTTAGTTAGTAATGAAATGTATTTATGAGTAATAGTAGTGACCATCAGCACAAAGTTAAATGGAATCGAGTGTAGATCCTGTGACGTTGAAATACGCTCATGTCATCAGCAAACATAACAAAGTTTTATTTTCCAACACATTTTGGGGTTGGGTCCAGGATTTTTATTCTATTTTAGCCAAAATTTTATCTCGTCATGTTTAGAATGAACAAAAATTAAAGGGACTTTACGGAGTTTAAAATTTTTATGCTCGCGATTGCCCCCTCTGGCCAAAAGCGTAATGGCAGCTTCAATAAGAGGCTCGTGCACGAGGCACGCATGCTGTACGTGCACACTCCTTAATGAAAATAACAGCTGAGATGAAGCTCTGTGAAGCTGACGGGGTCAGCTAATTAATTCCATCATAAACCTCATCATAGACCTCAGGAATTCACATGATAGGGTGGGGCCAGGCTTCACAATGAGCTCACCCGAAACTCTTGCTGAATAGGACCCACACCCACCCTCACACCTGGGCTCATGTGTTTATGTAGAAGATCATCAGGGGGTCTTTTGTTCCCTCTTTGGGGAAACTCCCACTGGGTTTAAATCTGGGACTCTCCACCATTTGACCTTAGAACTGAAGAAGCCTCTCGGATGAGAGGTGAAACGTCTTCAAGCAACTCAAAGAAGTCCAGACGCTTTTCTTTCAAAGCTCCTTAGACTACAAGGACCTGGATGACTGAGAACCTTCACAGACATTAATGTAAAAAAGAAACTCTAAAAAAAACTGTGTTCTCACCCAGAATCAAACCCAGTTCTCTTGCTCGAGCGTCCGACGTCTAACTAGATGAGCTAAACCACCACTGATGTTTTTGGTATCTGTAATATTTATATCCTTGATTACAACTAAAACAATGTTCAAAGAACGGTTCGGAGTGAAAATGGCTATTTTGTTGCTAATTTGCAGGAAATATCTAGAAGAAAGTAGCTAAGGGTCCTCAGAAATGTAGCTAGGTTTATCACTAGGCGTTAGGAACAGCGACAAAGTCGCTGAGTTGGCACTACCCCACTCTCTGCTGCTAAAGCTACTGATAGCAAATGCTATGGGCTATGCATGAGCGTGAACGCGCATGAAGCAGCCTGCTCGACCCGAGCAGCTCAGCTCAACTCTCTTTTTCTGTGATTTTACAGAAAAACAGGCAATCACAGTAAAAATGCCAGGGCTCATTCTACAGGACCAGGGCATTGCAGGAGAATGTATGAAGACGAAATTTATTATTTCTATACATGTTTTGGCTGTCAAACTTCCATAATGCCCCTTTAAAGCCACTTTAAATGCCAACAGTTATTGAAACATTGGCCACCTGTTTACATTTAAAATGTCCTCACACTCATGTTGTAATATTTTAGTCACTTATCAGACCCTGAATGTCTGGATTCATGCTTCAGTATGCAATGACTCTCTTTCCCCATACTCTAACTTTGCTGTGTCAGCCATTGTAAACTATACAGTCAATGACAAACAGAACATTCAAAGTGGATTCCTTAGATAGGAATGATTATGATCCAGATTTAATTTTTATGTGTAGAATCTTAAATCACAAGTTAATATTCTGGTATAACAGCAGATCACTGATGTTCCACGAAGACCCCAGAGCTGACCCATAAGTGCATGTGCTAGTAGGATATCAAAAATTAAAGTGATACTTTGCAAAACATTCACAGAGCATCAAAACATTTGCAAGAGCATGCAAATATAACATGAAATGTTGCAAAAATACACCTTTCCCCCAAGATCTCTTGTGGGTCTCAGTGATAGCTGCCTCCACCGTAAAATTAGAAACCTGCTTTCAGACGTGACATTCATGCTGCATTTGTATGTTTTTTATACTGTAGAATGAATGGTAAAAATTAGCTACTCTGCATCTCTCTCTCTCTCTCTCTCTCTGTGTGTGTGTGTGTGTGTGTGTGTGTGTGTGTGTGTGTGTGTGTGTGTGTGCACTTGTCTTTATGGGTTTGTGTGGACCAACCCCTGATGGGAGACCAACATTCTGTGGACATTGACCATTGTGTGGACATTTACCCGGTCCACACAACCAAAACCCTAGAGGAAGCTTCCTTTGTCCTAATAAGTGTTCTGACTAATTGTCACTATATGACCCCATAGAGATGTTAATCCCTGAAAAGTGTGTGAACTGCTCTGCTCTTGGGTGTCTCTGGTGGACACACTCCGGTACTGCGGCTAAAATATTTCTTTCACAGTTGATTTTTTTGATTTGTTGGTGGAGGGAATTTTCTGATTGGCTGTGTGGACTGCTCTTGAGTCACTCTAGTGGACGCTCTCAGCACTGCAGCTAAAATATTTATTTGGCAGTATTTTTTTTAATTTGTCTGTGATGGTAATTTTCTGATTAACTAATGCTTGGATTTTCTTGGTGGCTGTTCCTTTCATGTTGGAATGTAAGCAGGAAGTTGTTTAGGAAAATATGCACAACTAAGTTCTTCAGTTTATTTTAAATATAACATATATAGTTCTTGAAAACAAAAATTAAATAGATGATTTTAGATTATACAAATGATTGAAAATAATGAATACATTTACAACTTAATTATTGTATTTGCTATTTTTTCAATGTGAATATTTTTCAAAGCCTTTTAATTGAGTTTTTTTGTTACTTTTAAAGGTGTGGAGTAGAGGCTGACACATTTTTGGGATCCCAGTGGATCATGTGAGGCCTGCAGGATTCCCGTGAAAGGGAGTCAAGTTATTTATAATCACGTTACTGGGACAAAGCAGGAAAAATGATCATCGAGAGTGGGCATGATTAGGAATAAAATAAATTTTGTTTCCCGTTCAATATGAAATGAGTTTCTTTTAAAATAATGTGTCGTCTTAATTTATATTTAGTTTTGTCTGACCCCAATCAACCAAAATTAATAATTGAAAATACAAAAACACCTCTAAAGTATTCCAGAGCCTTAAATGGTCTCTCTGTCTAAACTACCGAATAACTCCTGGGCGCAGCCACCGCTCCGCTTCATGGGGATGGGTCGAATACAGAGATGAATTTCACCATTGTGTGATGATGACTATGGAACTTTAACTTTAATTACTGAAATAAATGCATCATATTCTAAGTTTTCCAGTTTCACTTGTTTGTATAATTTGGAGTTTTTATTGGCGTTTCTATTATTCATAATCTAGTAACAGCTTATCTATGAATAAAAATCCTTAAAACTGACACTAGAACAGGCACAAATGCCCTATTTGAGACCACATGGCATAAAATGCGGGAAAACTGCCCACGCGGCCCAAACGGACCCTCGCACATTGCAACAGGCACGGATTTGACTTGTTTGGTTTGGGCCAGAACCAGGATGCACCAAAAAAAAGTTTTGCGCGCCTCGGACAAACGTAAGCCGAACAGCAGCCAAAAAGAGGGTCAAATCTAGTTCAGGCTCCATTTCGGGCCTTTAGCTCTTGCATGTAGGGATTTTTCGACCCACCTTCCATCGTCCAATTATGATGAAATGTAGTGAGCACTTACAACTTATCAGTAGCGACTCTCACCAATATTTCCAGATTTTTATCTTATTCAGGGGCCGATCTATTACCTGAAAAATGCCAAAAAATTAATTTTGGCCTACGTTTCTGTCTTTTAAATGAGCCTAAAATGAAAAAGGCCTAAAAATGTTTTGTGACCTTTAACCTTTCTGAATGGCCTAACAGCCTATAAAATGGGGAGGTCCAACCAGAGGATCACCTGAAGCTACAGTAAAAATTTCAAGGTTAATCAGAAGCCGAGTTTCAGCGGCTGAATATTAAAGGCACGCCTTAATGAGGTTCACCTTTGTCCTAGTTACAAAGCAAACAAGCAGGGGAAAGGGGCGCTTAACCCTTCAATTTGGCCTAAGTTTTAGTCTTTTTAAAGCAGCCCTAAATGAAGACGCTGTTTGGGATACCTTTTAACAGTCAAAACTTGCCTTCATTTTGAGTTGCTTTCTCTCGTAGTCCAGAATGAAGATGCACTTTTTAAAAAACAATGCTTTTTAATTACTTAAAATTGCTTCTTTATTCGTAGGGACATGACTTTCAGATACAGTATGTTTTAAAGAAAGACGTGCCAATTCATAATATGTTGATTGCACTGCCCAACATTGCTCCCAGACCAAGTTAGCCTCCTAAAGGACGTGGACCAAATTTTCTTTCACTTTGTGGTATGGGGGGTTAGTGTGAGCGTGAAAATCCACTCGCCTCCTCAATGGCACGCATGGCACCAAAGGTATGCCACCTCCTAACAGTGAAAAGTGCGGGTTTTGCGGGGCTATATCTTGGAAACCACAACAGATTTTGGCATGCAACTACCCCAGGTGGACTTTTCCCAGGCTCCCGATCAACATACTAAAAGATGGGGCCACTGCCACAAGCAGAATTTTTTTTTCTACTTTGGACCAACTGAATAATCAGGTCTTTTTTGGAGCTATGTGTCCAAGACCCTATTTTGTGGCTGAAATCAGACATAGGACTTTTTTTCTGGGGGGTTTCTGGGAATTTGACACTGAATTCTGATTGTGCGGCCCCATGGGGACATACCTTCTGAAAATGGGGCCAACCATTGAGGAGTAATCGCAATAAAAGAGAATGACCCCAGTCACCTGCCGGTCAAGTGCCCACAAGGCCAAAAGAGCACTCAAATGACAAGCTACGGCTACAAAATTGCCAGGGCTTGCTTGGGGTGGTGCCTGCATGCAGAATCAGTGTTTGTTTGGTGAAAATCGGTTGAAAAAAATGCAACATTTGAGACCACATGGCAAAAAAGGTGGGAAAACTGCCCACACGACCCAAACGGACCCTTAAAGGGTTACGACCAGCACGACTTTGACGTGTATGGTTTGGGCCAGAACCGGGATTCCCCCAAAAAAGTTTTGTGCACCTCGGACAAACGTAAGCCGAACAGCAGCCAAAAAGGAGGTCAAATCTAGTTCAGGCTCCATTTCGGGCCTTTAGCTTTTGCTTGTAGGGATTTTTTTTGACCCACTTCCCTTTCTCCAATCGGGATGAAACGTTGTGAGCACTTACAAATTATCATTACAGTCTTGTCAGTATGAAATTGCTGGTGGCCGCCACATCAATACATTTATCTTTGGCTTCAATTTTTTCATTTTAGTCTACATGGTGTTTTACCGTGTTGCTACATGTGGAGGAAGTCTATTAATAATTTCATCAAAGAGTTTGCATATATTATTACTTTAAATGTACAGGTAGTGTTTCATGTGTATATTTTAATAGTCTTCACAATATTTAATCAATTTTCTTAACTACATCATTCTCACTAGTGTGGCAGGGCGAGAGAAACCCTGGACAAGCCTCGGTCCATCACAGAGACACACCCTGGGATAAACAACCAGTCACTTAATCACTCATAACTAGGGACAATTTAGATTCACCAGTTACCTTGATTGATGTGCATGTTTTTGGTCTGTGGAAAGAAACCAGCGCTTACATAGGGAAAACATGCTACCTCCACACAAAAAGGCCACGCAAGCTGGATTGAAACAGGTGGCCTATTTGCTATAAGGCAACATTCCTACTAATTACACCACCATCAAGCACCACAATAATTAATTATGATGAAAGTCCAAGTCTGAAGTTAAAGAACTTATATCAAATAAAAACTTAGACATAGAATTGACCGACAGGTAATTAAATATTTAACTCAAATTTAGTCCTGTACCCTGTTCTCCCATTTGCTAAGTTTAATGTGAGCTTAAAAATAAAAGCATGTAAAAGAAGGTATTAAAAAAAAATTGGTTTCAGATAAAAAAACAAACAGTAAACCAATCATTTAAATTTTTTCTGTCTCTATTTCCAGTTGAAAATGTAAAGAACATATTACGAAGGGGAATGTTTTTTTCTACAGGGTCAAGTCATGAACATTGAGGCAGGGTGAGGGAGAGGTGGCCCTTTTCAATCCAAACTCTGTTCTGTACAGGCTGTTTCTCTTGAGTTCAGAGGCACTAATCAACAAGGAGTCAGGGTGGGGGATGGGTGGCATTAAACAGTGGACTGGCTAACTCTGAAACCTCTGCTGCATTCAAGGAAAATGTGTAACTACCAGTACACTAGTTACACAACATAAAATCTGATCGCTGTCGTTTTAAATATAAATTTCACACTGTTAAAAAGTGCATAACAACTTCCTTTAAAAGTCATTACATTAGCAATTTTTCAAAATAAATATTTTAATCCATTAAAACTTAAAGATCTGCAGGCAGTTGTCAACTTTCCCAGTGCTCCTGAAAGCAACATCAGTGCACGACCACTGAGGGGATTCACGCAGCTGCAGAGCATCTGAGAAGCAGAAGGAAACAGTTTTAATGTTTGGAACCAGAAAAAAGTCTGCAACTAAACCAGGTAAGATTTATTTTTATTCATAGATAACTGTGTGAGGTGTTTGTGTGTGTGTATTTTGTTTATTTTGTCAAAAAATATATGTTGTTTATGTGCTTAGCTTTTACCCAAAGCGACTTACAATTTTTTTTTATAACCTATAGGGCATGTTGTGATCTGTGGGGGAAACCGGAGTACCCGGAGAAAACCCACGCATGCATGGGGAGAACACGCAACTCCACGCAGAAAGGCGAGTTTTGAACCTGCGACCTTCGTGCTGCGAGGCAACAGTGCTAACCACTGTTCCACCATGCAGCCCATATAAATATAGACAACTAGTGTGGTCTTGTGCAGCCAGTGTTATCTTGTAAGCTTGACAAAGTAACTTCAGGGGATCATTTTTATATTTTATTTGTTTTCAGAACAGTTGAATTATCTTAAGCCTGGTTTATGCTTCTCCGTCAGCTCCGCAAGGGACAGACACACACGGATTGACGGAAGCGTTTTGCTATCATACTTCGTCTCCTGGAGAGTGTTGCAAAGCAATTGCCCGGCAGGACCACAGAGGGCGTAGCGCTGTTCTGTGGTATCCTGTCATGTATCGGTCCAAGATCGTTTGTTTATATTGAGTTTTTTGTGTATATAAGAGACTTTTAAAACGGACATATTTGTCTCTCATTCTCCCACCGCTTCATGCGCTCCCCACCTCTAAACCCACGTTTCCTGCCATTTCCGTCCACAAATAAAATGCTTGCTGCGCATCTTTTCACTCCTCCAGTCACGGGAGGATGAAACGTTCATATTTTTAGAGTTTTTTCGCGAGGTATTCTTCAAGCTTCTCCGTGTCTGCCGCTTGTTAAACTCGGCTGTCTTTGCAATGGGGGCGCTGTAAACAACAGCGGCGTCCTGACCAATCACAAGCTTGCGTAATCCGTCTCGTTCGACGGATGTTTAAAAAAGTGGGCTCGACTCCGTATGTACTTGCGTGCCTGCCGAATCCCTACGCAAGGACGGATAATGGCGTTGCGTGTGCTCCGCACTGACGCAGACGGAGAAGCATAAATCAGGCTTTAGTTTACTCCTTAAACCACTGCAGGGATCCTTTTTATTGCTCTGAATGTACGTAGCTTTGCTGCAAACTTCAACCCACTGTTTTAGCTTGCTAACCAGGATTTAGCACTACATATTGACAAAAGGACTTGTAGCCCAAACTATTGCCATTGACTTTCTAGTCAATTCAAACTGTAAACAAGATATTTGCTTCCAATCTATGAGTTTGCTTCTCTGAACATACCAGTACTGGTCCAGAACTACAATAATTACCGGAAGTGCATTCATCCTGGAACTCTGCCAGCAAATAAGCACTGAGGTGGATTAAAAGTTTAATTAGTTTAAATTACTTTAAGTCACACAGAGAATAAGAAAAGAAACTGCTGCATCAACCTGTAATGTGTACTGTAATTACTAATACTAAACTGTGTTGTGTACCTGTGTGCAGTAAGTGGTCAATGTACAGTAACTGAGTAAGCCAACAGCCTGTGGGTGGACATTGAGTACTTTATCATTGTGAGATAATCTTTTTGTGATTTTTATTTGACAAACAAAAGCTGTAAGTATTGCTGATAGGTTAGTGAATTAAGTTAATAACTTTTATTGTCAAAATACCTAATGTATTTTAAACTTTTACACTAAGGACCCACAAATTCAACCACAACACATGAATAAATGTTAACAAAAATTATTTTATTGAAAATGGTACATTTTGATTGATTGCCGGTTACCGGCGGTACTCATGGCTCATTTTGATTGATTGCCGGTTACTGGCGGTACTCATGGCTCATTTTTGTGTTCCACTCAGCCAAGTTTTATTTCATACAGTATTTTACTTTTAATACACACTGAATATACAGCTGTAGAAGAGAAGCTAGGGGTTTTCCTGCATTCAAATTTGCGTGGCGGCCACGTGCCGCCCCAGCCTGATTTCACATATATGTATGATGATATCTATCTACTTTATATCTATGGTTGGTGCTATTGACGTCCTTAATTTCCCCCAGGCTCTTCCATATCAGAGCAGAGCTGTACAGTGCGACGAAAAAAAAACTGTCTGTGTGTCTCTGTCTATTTTTAAATGTAGCACTGGTGCAACAAATTTGAATTACTAATTTCACCAGAACTTTATTGAACAAAAGTAAGTTACGTGTAAGAAAAATGCTTTTTACTGGCGCACAGTGTGGTCATCTCGATGCAGTGAAGGAAAATAAAGGAACCAGCAAAGGCACAAAGGCAGAACCGGTCCAAAGTTTGGGATCAAAAGTGAAGCTACATGCAGATTGGCTAATGCTAAAGCTAATGGGTAGCAGTCTCACAATCAAGGGGCACACAGAAAAATATATGATGATCGTAAAACTAAGACTAAACTCTACAAGCGGATTAAAAGTCCCCACCATCCTGTTTATTCTGCATCCTGCAGCGCTACGAATCAGAACCGATGCAGATACGAGTCACATAACTGCTACAAGTGCTGCACACACAGAAGCCGATAGTACGTCATGCTGTTGTAGTATATAATTCACAGACGCCTATATCTTTGAACATAATTTCAACTGGATTATTGCCAACCCGTAAATAATAGCTGTGCCACCTAAAGTTGTCACTTGTGAAGGTGTAACCTCACGGTTATTGTGACCAAAATTATCACAGTTTTCGGCATTATCACGGTAGTTTTTTATGCGTGTTACATTTTCAGACAACTAAGTAAACCCTGTATATCAGGAAAATATTGTCCTCAGTTTGTGTAAAATTTGTTATTTTGTAATTATGTTGTTTATTTGTTTACATTTTTCCCCTTTAGTCTTTAAAATGCCAATATTTGCCCATAACGTCTTGTTTTTGCCTGTTTGATGTCATCATTTAAAATATATTAGATCAGATGATACTCAGTACTCAAGTAGCCATCTAATCAGATACTTTTTTTTTTACCATTGCTTGAGTAATAAACCCTATATCAGGAAAATATTGTCCTCGGTTTGTGTCCTTCCAGTGAGCTTTGCAGATGTGGGAAAATGTCATCAGGCTGTAATCATTGTTAAATTCATAATTATTCTCGGCGAGAGACCAACTCTTATCTGCTCTGGGAGCCCCATAATGCATAGCGTCATTTCAATATGGGGGTGTCCGCGACACGTTTTATATGCAGGTAGCGGCGCTGCGGCTGCTTTACGTATATAGTGGCTCGTTGCATTCTCCCTCAACCCAAATCCTCAGATCACGCATTTTAGCTAAAGCGCTAACGTTAACTTGCCTCGCGTTGACTGTAGAGTTGTGGGTGATGGTCATGCAGATGTGTCATGAGATTTGAAGCGTTGCTGCCTTTCACAGACACTTTTTCCTGCACATGCTGCAAACAGGATAGCCGTCTTCTATCAACCGTCCCTCGGCATTCTTCAAATACCTAAAAAAGGCCCATACTTCCCACTTTGTCTTCTTTGAGGGATAATACATGTCCTGAGCGCTGCCGTCTGCTCCTTTGGCCGTTATTTCAGCTTTAGCTTTAAGAAAGTTTTGGTTGTAAACAACTAAGTGCGCATGTGCCGCCGGCAACTTCAGCAGATGATACCGTGGCTGGTAAGGGTCACCGCGCCTACACCGCAGCCACGGTAATCCACCGAGATAATATATATATTTTTTTAAAAACAAGATGGTTATTATTATTGTCCACTTTTTTACCGGGGGTTTCCTCTACACCAGTTACTGTGACAACCCTACTGCCACCATTACATTGTTAGCAACAGAAATTAAATGTTCTTACCATTTTCAATGCAAATGCATGTTAATGAAGTGCATTAAATTTTACTGGATATATTTATGTGTTATTTTGACTAAGGCGAGTGTTATTAATACAAACCTTAAATGTTACTGAAATGTAGGTCGAATATTAAAAAATATTTTTAACTATAAATATCTGATGGGGAAAAAGGAACTAAATAACAATCTAATTGATATTATTGAACCTTTTATAATAAGTCTGTTGTTTCAGCCTGATAATTTTGTTGTTTTATTTCATATGTTTTAGCAGCAGACCAGTTTTGTTTCACTTGAAACATTGTCAAATGGAATATTCAATTAAAAGAAGCTTAGATTAGAACACTTAACGAAAACATATTTTGCCCTTAACAAAGTGAGGCAGTTGAATGCACAGAGTACCAAAAAATTAATTTTGGCCTACGTTTCTGTCTTTTAAATGAGCCTAAAATGAAAAAGGCCTAAAAATGTTTTGTGACCTTTAACCTTTCTGAATGGCCTAACAGCCTATAAAATGGGGAGGTCCAACCAGAGGATCACCTGAAGCTACAGTAAAAATTTCAAGGTTAATCAGAAGCCGAGTTTCAGCGGCTGAATATTAAAGGCACGCCTTAATGAGGTTCACCTTTGTCCTAGTTACAAAGCAAACAAGCAGGGGAAAGGGGCGCTTAACCCTTCAATTTGGCCTAAGTTTTAGTCTTTTTAAAGCAGCCCTAAATGAAGACGCTGTTTGGGATACCTTTTAACAGTCAAAACTTGCCTTCATTTTGAGTTGCTTTCTCTCGTAGTCCAGAATGAAGATGCACTTTTTAAAAAACAATGCTTTTTAATTACTTAAAATTGCTTCTTTATTCGTAGGGACATGACTTTCAGATACAGTATGTTTTAAAGAAAGACGTGCCAATTCATAATATGTTGATTGCACTGCCCAACATTGCTCCCAGACCAAGTTAGCCTCCTAAAGGACGTGGACCAAATTTTCTTTCACTTTGTGGTATGGGGGGTTAGTGTGAGCGTGAAAATCCACTCGCCTCCTCAATGGCACGCATGGCACCAAAGGTATGCCACCTCCTAACAGTGAAAAGTGCGGGTTTTGCGGGGCTATATCTTGGAAACCACAACAGATTTTGGCATGCAACTACCCCAGGTGGACTTTTCCCAGGCTCCCGATCAACATACTAAAAGATGGGGCCACTGCCACAAGCAGAATTTTTTTTTCTACTTTGGACCAACTGAATAATCAGGTCTTTTTTGGAGCTATGTGTCCAAGACCCTATTTTGTGGCTGAAATCAGACATAGGACTTTTTTTCTGGGGGGTTTCTGGGAATTTGACACTGAATTCTGATTGTGCGGCCCCATGGGGACATACCTTCTGAAAATGGGGCCAACCATTGAGGAGTAATCGCAATAAAAGAGAATGACCCCAGTCACCTGCCGGTCAAGTGCCCACAAGGCCAAAAGAGCACTCAAATGACAAGCTACGGCTACAAAATTGCCAGGGCTTGCTTGGGGTGGTGCCTGCATGCAGAATCAGTGTTTGTTTGGTGAAAATCGGTTGAAAAAAATGCAACATTTGAGACCACATGGCAAAAAAGGTGGGAAAACTGCCCACACGACCCAAACGGACCCTTAAAGGGTTACGACCAGCACGACTTTGACGTGTATGGTTTGGGCCAGAACCGGGATTCCCCCAAAAAAGTTTTGTGCACCTCGGACAAACGTAAGCCGAACAGCAGCCAAAAAGGAGGTCAAATCTAGTTCAGGCTCCATTTCGGGCCTTTAGCTTTTGCTTGTAGGGATTTTTTTTGACCCACTTCCCTTTCTCCAATCGGGATGAAACGTTGTGAGCACTTACAAATTATCATTACAGTCTTGTCAGTATGAAATTGCTGGTGGCCGCCACATCAATACATTTATCTTTGGCTTCAATTTTTTCATTTTAGTCTACATGGTGTTTTACCGTGTTGCTACATGTGGAGGAAGTCTATTAATAATTTCATCAAAGAGTTTGCATATATTATTACTTTAAATGTACAGGTAGTGTTTCATGTGTATATTTTAATAGTCTTCACAATATTTAATCAATTTTCTTAACTACATCATTCTCACTAGTGTGGCAGGGCGAGAGAAACCCTGGACAAGCCTCGGTCCATCACAGAGACACACCCTGGGATAAACAACCAGTCACTTAATCACTCATAACTAGGGACAATTTAGATTCACCAGTTACCTTGATTGATGTGCATGTTTTTGGTCTGTGGAAAGAAACCAGCGCTTACATAGGGAAAACATGCTACCTCCACACAAAAAGGCCACGCAAGCTGGATTGAAACAGGTGGCCTATTTGCTATAAGGCAACATTCCTACTAATTACACCACCATCAAGCACCACAATAATTAATTATGATGAAAGTCCAAGTCTGAAGTTAAAGAACTTATATCAAATAAAAACTTAGACATAGAATTGACCGACAGGTAATTAAATATTTAACTCAAATTTAGTCCTGTACCCTGTTCTCCCATTTGCTAAGTTTAATGTGAGCTTAAAAATAAAAGCATGTAAAAGAAGGTATTAAAAAAAAATTGGTTTCAGATAAAAAAACAAACAGTAAACCAATCATTTAAATTTTTTCTGTCTCTATTTCCAGTTGAAAATGTAAAGAACATATTACGAAGGGGAATGTTTTTTTCTACAGGGTCAAGTCATGAACATTGAGGCAGGGTGAGGGAGAGGTGGCCCTTTTCAATCCAAACTCTGTTCTGTACAGGCTGTTTCTCTTGAGTTCAGAGGCACTAATCAACAAGGAGTCAGGGTGGGGGATGGGTGGCATTAAACAGTGGACTGGCTAACTCTGAAACCTCTGCTGCATTCAAGGAAAATGTGTAACTACCAGTACACTAGTTACACAACATAAAATCTGATCGCTGTCGTTTTAAATATAAATTTCACACTGTTAAAAAGTGCATAACAACTTCCTTTAAAAGTCATTACATTAGCAATTTTTCAAAATAAATATTTTAATCCATTAAAACTTAAAGATCTGCAGGCAGTTGTCAACTTTCCCAGTGCTCCTGAAAGCAACATCAGTGCACGACCACTGAGGGGATTCACGCAGCTGCAGAGCATCTGAGAAGCAGAAGGAAACAGTTTTAATGTTTGGAACCAGAAAAAAGTCTGCAACTAAACCAGGTAAGATTTATTTTTATTCATAGATAACTGTGTGAGGTGTTTGTGTGTGTGTATTTTGTTTATTTTGTCAAAAAATATATGTTGTTTATGTGCTTAGCTTTTACCCAAAGCGACTTACAATTTTTTTTTATAACCTATAGGGCATGTTGTGATCTGTGGGGGAAACCGGAGTACCCGGAGAAAACCCACGCATGCATGGGGAGAACACGCAACTCCACGCAGAAAGGCGAGTTTTGAACCTGCGACCTTCGTGCTGCGAGGCAACAGTGCTAACCACTGTTCCACCATGCAGCCCATATAAATATAGACAACTAGTGTGGTCTTGTGCAGCCAGTGTTATCTTGTAAGCTTGACAAAGTAACTTCAGGGGATCATTTTTATATTTTATTTGTTTTCAGAACAGTTGAATTATCTTAAGCCTGGTTTATGCTTCTCCGTCAGCTCCGCAAGGGACAGACACACACGGATTGACGGAAGCGTTTTGCTATCATACTTCGTCTCCTGGAGAGTGTTGCAAAGCAATTGCCCGGCAGGACCACAGAGGGCGTAGCGCTGTTCTGTGGTATCCTGTCATGTATCGGTCCAAGATCGTTTGTTTATATTGAGTTTTTTGTGTATATAAGAGACTTTTAAAACGGACATATTTGTCTCTCATTCTCCCACCGCTTCATGCGCTCCCCACCTCTAAACCCACGTTTCCTGCCATTTCCGTCCACAAATAAAATGCTTGCTGCGCATCTTTTCACTCCTCCAGTCACGGGAGGATGAAACGTTCATATTTTTAGAGTTTTTTCGCGAGGTATTCTTCAAGCTTCTCCGTGTCTGCCGCTTGTTAAACTCGGCTGTCTTTGCAATGGGGGCGCTGTAAACAACAGCGGCGTCCTGACCAATCACAAGCTTGCGTAATCCGTCTCGTTCGACGGATGTTTAAAAAAGTGGGCTCGACTCCGTATGTACTTGCGTGCCTGCCGAATCCCTACGCAAGGACGGATAATGGCGTTGCGTGTGCTCCGCACTGACGCAGACGGAGAAGCATAAATCAGGCTTTAGTTTACTCCTTAAACCACTGCAGGGATCCTTTTTATTGCTCTGAATGTACGTAGCTTTGCTGCAAACTTCAACCCACTGTTTTAGCTTGCTAACCAGGATTTAGCACTACATATTGACAAAAGGACTTGTAGCCCAAACTATTGCCATTGACTTTCTAGTCAATTCAAACTGTAAACAAGATATTTGCTTCCAATCTATGAGTTTGCTTCTCTGAACATACCAGTACTGGTCCAGAACTACAATAATTACCGGAAGTGCATTCATCCTGGAACTCTGCCAGCAAATAAGCACTGAGGTGGATTAAAAGTTTAATTAGTTTAAATTACTTTAAGTCACACAGAGAATAAGAAAAGAAACTGCTGCATCAACCTGTAATGTGTACTGTAATTACTAATACTAAACTGTGTTGTGTACCTGTGTGCAGTAAGTGGTCAATGTACAGTAACTGAGTAAGCCAACAGCCTGTGGGTGGACATTGAGTACTTTATCATTGTGAGATAATCTTTTTGTGATTTTTATTTGACAAACAAAAGCTGTAAGTATTGCTGATAGGTTAGTGAATTAAGTTAATAACTTTTATTGTCAAAATACCTAATGTATTTTAAACTTTTACACTAAGGACCCACAAATTCAACCACAACACATGAATAAATGTTAACAAAAATTATTTTATTGAAAATGGTACATTTTGATTGATTGCCGGTTACCGGCGGTACTCATGGCTCATTTTGATTGATTGCCGGTTACTGGCGGTACTCATGGCTCATTTTTGTGTTCCACTCAGCCAAGTTTTATTTCATACAGTATTTTACTTTTAATACACACTGAATATACAGCTGTAGAAGAGAAGCTAGGGGTTTTCCTGCATTCAAATTTGCGTGGCGGCCACGTGCCGCCCCAGCCTGATTTCACATATATGTATGATGATATCTATCTACTTTATATCTATGGTTGGTGCTATTGACGTCCTTAATTTCCCCCAGGCTCTTCCATATCAGAGCAGAGCTGTACAGTGCGACGAAAAAAAAACTGTCTGTGTGTCTCTGTCTATTTTTAAATGTAGCACTGGTGCAACAAATTTGAATTACTAATTTCACCAGAACTTTATTGAACAAAAGTAAGTTACGTGTAAGAAAAATGCTTTTTACTGGCGCACAGTGTGGTCATCTCGATGCAGTGAAGGAAAATAAAGGAACCAGCAAAGGCACAAAGGCAGAACCGGTCCAAAGTTTGGGATCAAAAGTGAAGCTACATGCAGATTGGCTAATGCTAAAGCTAATGGGTAGCAGTCTCACAATCAAGGGGCACACAGAAAAATATATGATGATCGTAAAACTAAGACTAAACTCTACAAGCGGATTAAAAGTCCCCACCATCCTGTTTATTCTGCATCCTGCAGCGCTACGAATCAGAACCGATGCAGATACGAGTCACATAACTGCTACAAGTGCTGCACACACAGAAGCCGATAGTACGTCATGCTGTTGTAGTATATAATTCACAGACGCCTATATCTTTGAACATAATTTCAACTGGATTATTGCCAACCCGTAAATAATAGCTGTGCCACCTAAAGTTGTCACTTGTGAAGGTGTAACCTCACGGTTATTGTGACCAAAATTATCACAGTTTTCGGCATTATCACGGTAGTTTTTTATGCGTGTTACATTTTCAGACAACTAAGTAAACCCTGTATATCAGGAAAATATTGTCCTCAGTTTGTGTAAAATTTGTTATTTTGTAATTATGTTGTTTATTTGTTTACATTTTTCCCCTTTAGTCTTTAAAATGCCAATATTTGCCCATAACGTCTTGTTTTTGCCTGTTTGATGTCATCATTTAAAATATATTAGATCAGATGATACTCAGTACTCAAGTAGCCATCTAATCAGATACTTTTTTTTTTACCATTGCTTGAGTAATAAACCCTATATCAGGAAAATATTGTCCTCGGTTTGTGTCCTTCCAGTGAGCTTTGCAGATGTGGGAAAATGTCATCAGGCTGTAATCATTGTTAAATTCATAATTATTCTCGGCGAGAGACCAACTCTTATCTGCTCTGGGAGCCCCATAATGCATAGCGTCATTTCAATATGGGGGTGTCCGCGACACGTTTTATATGCAGGTAGCGGCGCTGCGGCTGCTTTACGTATATAGTGGCTCGTTGCATTCTCCCTCAACCCAAATCCTCAGATCACGCATTTTAGCTAAAGCGCTAACGTTAACTTGCCTCGCGTTGACTGTAGAGTTGTGGGTGATGGTCATGCAGATGTGTCATGAGATTTGAAGCGTTGCTGCCTTTCACAGACACTTTTTCCTGCACATGCTGCAAACAGGATAGCCGTCTTCTATCAACCGTCCCTCGGCATTCTTCAAATACCTAAAAAAGGCCCATACTTCCCACTTTGTCTTCTTTGAGGGATAATACATGTCCTGAGCGCTGCCGTCTGCTCCTTTGGCCGTTATTTCAGCTTTAGCTTTAAGAAAGTTTTGGTTGTAAACAACTAAGTGCGCATGTGCCGCCGGCAACTTCAGCAGATGATACCGTGGCTGGTAAGGGTCACCGCGCCTACACCGCAGCCACGGTAATCCACCGAGATAATATATATATTTTTTTAAAAACAAGATGGTTATTATTATTGTCCACTTTTTTACCGGGGGTTTCCTCTACACCAGTTACTGTGACAACCCTACTGCCACCATTACATTGTTAGCAACAGAAATTAAATGTTCTTACCATTTTCAATGCAAATGCATGTTAATGAAGTGCATTAAATTTTACTGGATATATTTATGTGTTATTTTGACTAAGGCGAGTGTTATTAATACAAACCTTAAATGTTACTGAAATGTAGGTCGAATATTAAAAAATATTTTTAACTATAAATATCTGATGGGGAAAAAGGAACTAAATAACAATCTAATTGATATTATTGAACCTTTTATAATAAGTCTGTTGTTTCAGCCTGATAATTTTGTTGTTTTATTTCATATGTTTTAGCAGCAGACCAGTTTTGTTTCACTTGAAACATTGTCAAATGGAATATTCAATTAACAGAAGCTTAGATTAGAACACTTAACGAA
Source organism: Nothobranchius furzeri (assembly GCF_043380555.1). Classification (NCBI taxonomy): domain Eukaryota; kingdom Metazoa; phylum Chordata; class Actinopteri; order Cyprinodontiformes; family Nothobranchiidae; genus Nothobranchius; species Nothobranchius furzeri. The sequence continues at coordinate 50,315,244 of NC_091746.1, forward strand.
AACATATTTTGCCCTTAACAAAGTGAGGCAGTTGAATGCACAGAGTATGCATGTGCTGGCGCATGGTTAGGATGGTACCACCTCTCCCTCAATTTGAGCCGGGAAAAACCCTGGAAGTATTACCTAAAACAAGGAAAATACTCCCAATCATAGCCATGAATACATAGATGCCCCATTGGCCACTGGAGAACGTAACAGTGTCGTCGCCGTATTGGATGGGTCTCCTCACTGTCCAAAGTCAACGCAGAGTGAGCAATTACGCCAGACCAAGTGCCAGTTTTTGTTCAGCTAACGGTTAACACAACCGGCGTACAATTGAAAACAGATCATGTGGGATTACTATTGACTTTTCTAGCCTTCCTGATTGGATTTTATCTTTACATTTATTTTGTTTAATTATATTTATATATTAATTATGCCATGTCATGTGTCTGATTTTGTGAAAAAGCTTGATAAAATGTGCTGTTAAGTTGGGTAAGTGCCTTAGAAATGAATGCACTGGGGGCAAGTTTCTTCACATTTACATATTTTTATTTTTTTTAGATAATGAGCTGAAGGAAGAAGAACAGGAAGAGATAATGGTAAGTATTTCTTAATTTATCCTATAGGGCTTAAATATGGCTTAAAAATAAAATCTCAGATTTTTTTCTTCCAAATTTTAATTGAATTTTATTTTTTTCTCCCTTCTTTTTCTTGAAAAGAAAATACAAATAACAGACTTTATTTTATTTATTTTTTTCCCAAAAACAATAGTTTTAGAAACATCTTTAGGATGGTGGTCACCATGAAGGCAGCTGGTAATCAAACTAAATATTCACTGCTTTGGTTTTGGATTAAATTTGTTTAGACATCATTACTTCATCCATTTCAACACGACTCTACAAGGGAGGTCCACTACTTCCTCCCCAATGGTCTCATTCCTCCGCAGTATGGCACCCAACCACTTATCCTCTCTTGTTGCCTCCACTCTTCCATCTTCCAACACATTCTCTGCTTATGAAGTGAATGATGCCACCGAGTCACTCTGCTCCACACTCTGCTCTTGTCTTAACAACTTGTGCCCGTTAGCCACTAGACCAGCTAGATCCTCTCAGTCGCACCCTTGGCTACCCTCCGGTCTCTACTCACCAATCTTAGTGCTGCAGAACGGAAATGGCGCAAAACAAAAGATCCTGGTGATTAATTGAAATTTCATGAATTACTGTCCTCATTCTCTGCCAGCATCACTGATGCAAAGAAAGCGCACTGACAAAATTCTCAATTCTACTGACACTCATAAACTATTTTCAACATTCAAAACTCTGCTCAACCCTCCATCTCCACCTCCTACCAACAGTCTTATCAGCTGACACCTTTAACCCATTCTTCACTGACAAAGTGGCAGCTATAAGCAATCAGTTTACTCAACTGGCCACTCTTGAACATTCGCTACCACAAACTCCTTCTAGCCCAACCATCTCAAGCCCTGCTGCTTCATTTTCCTCTTTTTCCCCTCTCACTGAGAACTGTGTGTCCAAGCTTCTCACGTGCAGCCGCCCTACTACATGCCCACTTGACCCCATTCCGACTAAGCTGCTCCAAGCTATTGCTCCTACAGTAGCCGCAGCAGTCACACATGTGATCAATGCTTCACTGACATCCGGTACATTTCCCACCTCTCTCAAGCATGCTCAGGTTAAACCGCTGCTAAAAAAACCCATCTCTTCCTCCAAATCATGTGGAGAACTACTGACCTATCTCTCTCCTCCCTTTTCTGTCCAAAATCATTGAAAGGGTGGCTTTCAAGCAGATCGCAGAATATCTCTTACAAAACTGTCTGCTTGACCTTTAGCAATCTGGGTTCAAAAAGGGCCACTACACTGAAACTGCTCTGTTAGCAGTGAGGGAATCCATGAAAGAAGCTAGAGCGATTGCCAAATCTTCAGTGCTTACCCTGCTCGACTTATCGGCTGCATTTGACACTGTCAGCCATGGCTTCCTTTTGTCCACACTCTCTATCATGGGCATCACAGAGAAAGCACACGCCTGGTTTCAATCGTACCTCACAAGACGATCATTCAGAGTATCTTGGCTTGGACAATCCTCTACCGTGCACCATCTTGCCACAGGAGTCCCCCAGGGCTCCATACTAGGACCTCTTCTCTTTGCCATATACACCACCTCACTGGGTGAGATCATTCGATCACATGGCTTCTCCTACCACTGCTATGCAGACGACACCCAGCTCTATCTGTCCTTTCCACCGGATGACCACACTGTCTCTGCACGAATATCAAACTGTCTCTCTGACAAAACAAAATGGATGAAATCCCACCATCTCCAACTCAACTTCTCTAAAACTGATCTACTTGTCATCCCAGCAAAACCATCCCTCCAGCACAATATCTCAATCCAGAATGACTTCCTATCTCTGGCTCCTTCAAAGGCAGTTCGAAATCTGGGTGTTGTGATTGATGAACACCTGACCTTTAAAGATCATGTTGCCTCTGTTGCTCATTCATGCCGCTTTGCGCTGTATAACATACGAAAGATCAGACCATACCTAATACAACATGTCACCCAGCTCCTGGTGCAACCTACTGTCATCTTCTACCACGATTACTGCAATGCCCTTCTAAATGGTCTTCCAGGCTGTACTGTCAGACCTCTTCAAATGGTCCAGAACACAGCGGCGCGTCTGGTCTTCAACCAGCCAAAAAGAGCACACGTCACCCCTCTGTTCATTGAGCTCCACTGGCTAACACTAGCAGCATGCATCAAATTCAAACTGCTAACACTAGCATTCAAAGTCCGAGATGTTCAGCTCCCATCTACCTGAATCCTCTTGCAAAGGCTTACGTCTCGGCCCCGCCGCTCCGGTCATCACAGGATCATCGGCTATCAGTGCCTACACCATGCTCAGGACAATCCAGACTCTTCTCATGCATCGTTCCACAAATATGGAATGACCTACCAAGCACTACCAGAACAGGGGCTTCCTTTTCAATTTTCAAGAAACTCCTGAAGACCCTGCTCTTCAGAGAGCATCTTCTAAACTAGCACCCTCCCTGCACCCGTCCCCCCTCTCTACTGTCCACTCCTTGTTCCCTCCTCTCCATGATTGATGTCAAGTTGTTGTTGTTATTGTTATTGTTAGCCTCAAGGGCAACATGCCGATTATCACCTGTAAGTCGCTTTGGACAAAAGCGTCTGCTAAATACATAAGCATAAACATAACCTCTGTTGATGTTAGCAGCTAACAAGAGGTAAACTTACAGAGGGGACTCTGTTCTTCCTCTTTAGATGCTCATGCATTGCTGATGTGCTCCTGTGAAAGGAGAGTTTCGCTTTGCAGAGTTTGCACTACTTGGCTTTCTTTTGAGTTAGTATAATGCTCCCAAACTTTTCAGATATGTTGCGACTCGACACTTTCTCCGATGATGAAGGCTGAGCTGGATGGCCACCAATGCGCATGCGCCTCGGAGCCAAAGCGGTGGCTGAGCAGAGAGGCAGGAAGCAAAAGCCGAACGTGCCACAGCAGGCGAGATTTTAAAAAATTGTTTATAAAATAAGGTTTATTTTATTTGTCGGCGTTGTCGTGACGAGTCGACTAATGATGGCAGTCCTAGACATCTTGCTGCCTCTCGCTCTCTATTGGCTTGAGAGGGGAGGGCCTGTTCACGTAGCGTGCCGAGTCTGTGGTTTTGATTGGTTAGGAGTAAGTAGTGAGTCTAGTATGCTGCTACCTGATACTTTTTTATCAAATTTTTATCGACCAGTTTTTTTATCTATCGCACCACATGTCTATCCACAGATATATTGAACTATTGAATTATTGTCCAGCCCTATATTAGAGCTAAACGTATTATAGAGAAAAGTTTTTGAAAATACAGCAGCAAGGTAAGAAGTGCAAGAATTAACCGAAGTCAGCAGCTGGAAAGATTTTTCTGAAGTGTAATTAAAGGTAAAGTTAAGAATTGTGGTTTAGAAATTCCTGTCCTAAACTTGTCTTTGCACTATTTCTTTCAGGAGCTTTCTGCTTCAGAGGACTTTCTCTCAGACTCCAGCTATGATTTGGACAGTGATTATATCCCATTAGCTCCTCCTTCCTCAGAGGATGAGCTAACCTCTTCACAGTCTAAGCTCATGAAGACACATGATGCTTTAAAAAACCCTGGCAAAACCTCTCTCAGCCAAAGCTATGTTCATGAACAGAAGACACTGATGGACAGTGGTAAAAGTAATGAAGCTCTGGACAAGGATTACAATGCAGATACTGAGGAAGAAAATCCGGAGGAATATGAAGATGATGAGGGTAGGTCATGTGTTACCGTTAAAACTTGCACTAAAGGAGACAAAAGAAAGTATGACAAAAGGCAGTATTGTGTTTACTGTCAAAAACCACTTAGCAAAATGGCACGACATTTAATCCGTAAACGTGGCGATGAAAAAGAAGTTGCCCAAGCAACATTTTTTGTCTGCCAAAAAATTCAAAGAAACAGCGGCAAATATTTGAGCTGCTGCGCAGGAAGGGGAATTACTACCACAATGTTAAAGTGCTGCAGGAAGGAAAGGGTGAGATACTGACCTACAGAAGGCCAACAGAACAAGTAGATGCAGAAATTTAATTACCATGCAACCTTTGTTTTGGATTCTGTTCTAAAGTCGACCTGTGGAGACAGGCAAAGCAGTGTCAAAAAGTTACAGGACATTCGGACAATTCCCAAAAGAAGCGCAGAGTTCAGTCTGCTGCAGTGGCTCCTCTGCCATCCAGAGGACACTGCTCATGAAGATGTTCCAACATCCTCAGCAGGATGATGGTTGATGAAGTGTCAGCTCAGGTAAAAAATGACCCACTCATCTGTGAACTGGGAGAAAGACTACTTGAGAAGTAAGGAGGAGATAAATCCAGAGATGGCCATGTCAGCCAGAAGGAAAGAGTGGTTGGGAAATTTGTTTTGGCAGCTAAATCTTAAGGACTGCAAAATCAACAGACTTGATTTGCATTAGCTGTGGCAGCAGCAAAGAAAGCATCTGGTTTTACCAATCACCAGTCCAGATATGCAACACCATCACTTGCAGTTAAGTTGGGGCATTCTCTGAAGGCAGCATGTGAGGTTCTGATTGGACGGCACATACAGGCTGAAGATGAATCAGCTGCAACCAGATTGAAGAACTTCTCATCACTCTTGGCTTCAGAGTGGAACATCTTTGTATCCCGCTGTGCAAGAACAAACCTGGAAGAGGAAAAATGGAACAAGAAAGAAATGATCCCACTGACAGAAGATCTGAAGCTTCATAAAGTGCTGAAGGCTTCAGAGGAGGATCAAAGCAGAAACTATTGGAAGGACCAAATCCCATGGCTTACAAGACACTCAGTGAAAGTCTTCTCACACAGATCATTCTGTTTAACAGACGGCAGCAGGGCGAGGCATCAAAAATACCTCTGCTGACCTACAGAGACAGACTGTCTGAAGAACCAAATGAGGATGTGATGAGGTGCCTCTCAAAATTGGAACAGGATCTGAGTCACAAGTTAACGAGGCTGGTGGTCCGAGGTAAAAGGGGTCAAAAAGTGCCAGTGCTACTTACAAGTGAGATGACACAGTCTATAGATTTTCTCATTGCCCAGAGGAGTAAGGAAAATGAAATTTTGGAGAGCAATAAATAAGTCTTTGCGAGACGAAAATCAGACTGTCATATTTGAGGTTCAGACTCTTTAAGGAAGTTTTCATCTAAAAGTGGGGCAAGAAGACCGGAGACCCTCACATCCACTCAGCTGAGGAAGCATGTGGCCACTCAGATAATGAACCTGAGAGACAATGAACTGGATCAGCTGACCAAGTTCATGGGGCACGATATTCGTGTACATCGTGAATACTACAGGCTAACAGAAAACACACTTCAGCTGGCCAAAGTCAGCAAGCTCCTGATGGCAATGGAGCTGGGAACAGAAATGTACAAGGGAAAATCTCTGGATGAGATTGATCTGAGCTTAGAAAGTGAGCATATTTTAGATGACTTATTTGAAATTCAACTAAATTAAAGCATAAAATTAGAACCTTCTGTTTTTATTTTAACAGTTGCTTTGTCTGGAAAAGAACCTACACACGCACCACGAGTCAGTCAAAGTGATTCCGAAGTCCAACCTGAGGATGCATCTGAGCAGGCTGATGATTCAGACAGTACAAGATAACATGATGACCATGTGTTCAGTCACATTTCAAATGAATAGTCAATAGTTTGAGATACTAATTCAAATTGTGTATATGTGGCAGAAATAGTGCCACAGAGAAAAAAAATATTTGTATTTTTCTTTAAAACTCCTTGTTATGTTCTTTCTGTGTTTCTTTTCTAGTTCCATTTTTCTGATCTTATCTCATACAGAGTAGCAAAGTTTATGTTTTACCTTATGTTGCTGACAGTTTTGGGTACTTCCTGTCATCTTCGGGAAGTAGCTGAAACTGTCAGCAAAATAAGCTAAAAACTGAAACTTTGCTACGCTGTGTATGATAAGAACAGAAAAATGGAACTAAACAATTTGTAGAATTGAAAACATTTTTTACTTAGCGACCAACTGTAACCGTTCTCGTTGATTTTCAGTTATCTATTGACTATTAGTTTAATATTTTAGTTTCATGGCATTAAAAAATTATTGTAGGATTTAGTGAGGTAAAAAACTTTTTTTCTTATTTATTTGATAACATTTGAGTATTTTAGTTGGTATCTGTCAGACAGGATTGGTGTTCATGAATGTTTTGTCTTGTAGAACCTGACATTCTGACTCAGAGGCCCACAAGAGCAGAACCATCAGATGATCACAGACAGACAGCAGGAAAAAGAGATAAACTTTTGCTTGGCTAAAGTACCTAATGATCATAAGATCACACTTGATTTTACAACTGTTTTTCTTCTCTTTGAAGGGACCCACAGAGGAAAAGGGCCAAGGAAGAAGGTTGAACCAGCTGAAGATTCAGATGGTGAGACAGCACAAGGTTCACTGCAGACGGATTTTACATATGTGACACTCATTCCTGATCTTTTCCATCCTCATCACTCCCAAAGATGACCTCAACATTTTGAGCTCTGCAACCTCCAGTTCTACCTCCCGTCTTTTCTTCATTGATGCCATTTCTTAACCAGACAACATGGCTGCTCTCACTACTGTCTTCTACAGCTTTTCTTTCCTTCTTGCTGAAACCCATAGACTCACTGCAGTGTGACTTGGTACATAAATGTAGTTGATGCACCTTGGTTACTAATATATTCTGCATGTTCTTTATTTTTCAGATCAGGTAGAACTGCTGAGCCAGAGCTCAAAATATGCAGAACCATCAGAGGACATCAAGAAGAAATATAAGATAGGTACATTTTTTTCTTCATTTGTCATTGTGCTGTTGGGTGTTGGGTTTAAATTTCTGTGTATTTTATCATATGCACATTTAATTTTAACTAGTTTAAAAATTTGCATTTACATGCCATGGTGTACTCTCAAGCCTACTGCACACTGGCAGCAAAAGCACCGTGGAACGCCAGCGACACGGCACCACTTGAAATAGAATCCATTATAGTATATGGAGTGTCACAAACCAGCGGCAATTTTCAGACGCGGCCCAGGAGCGGCATGCCGAGGAGCTAAAGATAAGATCGTGTTCAAATTTTTCCGCGAGCCGCTTCTGGGATGCGCCAATTTCCGCAGTTACCATTGGGCTAGACAGGAAATCACACACAGTTTCAGTGTAAAATCCCTGGTAATTTTTAAAATAAAAGTATTGCAGCGATGCAATTTCACATAAATGAAGCCTACGTGTGATCGGCTTATTTACTCCCAGTATCATTCCAGAAGTGCAGTGGCATGTTTTTCATGGCTTTATTCCTGGCAGTGGAGAGGAACAACATCATATATGACATCAAACAGTGATAACAACGTGATTTCCTTCTTTTTGGTTTAATGGCGGATGGCATAAACAAACTGTAGCCTGTGAAGTCTCTAGAGATCGTGTGATCTCGCAAGTCGAACGAGGAGCACAGCGGAGCAGCTGCTTCGCGGCTGATCCTATCCCGGTGTGCGCTGATGTGCAGCGATTTTCGCGAGTAAACCTCTCCACTGCCATTCTGCGGTGCTTTTGCTTCCAGTGTGCAGTAAGGGTCACTCTCAAACAGTGCACCGCTCCTAGCTTAATAGAACTTAAGGACAGCAGCTCTGGCTGTAGCCCATTATCGTCTAATGACGAGAAGCACATACGATACTACACTGCATCCTAATGGCATGACGAGATGTCAGATATTGGTCTAACATTAATGTCTCTGATATTGCCATTAAAATTTAATATTGGAGAATATGTATTGGTTTTCAGTCTTTTAATGACCCAACTTTTACCACTAAAACCACTAAAACAACAACAAGAATATTCACCCAAGGCTTGCTTTTCTCATCTGAAGATCTTTAGAAATGTTTTATCATCATAGTTGCAATTTACAGATTAAGAAAAAAATCCTTTACCAACTAATACACCATCTTAGCGTCACACTTGGGGAGAAAGAGATTCAGCTACTGTTGGGAGACAAAATCAATATGGCACTTTTCCTGTTAATTAAATTGAAGTAGTTGCCATTTTGCACAGAAAATGTTTAAAATATAAGCATGCATGATAAATGATTAGAGATGTTAAAAACCTAAAATGTTTTAGTTTTTCTTTTTTTATTAGAGCATATATTGAGCTTGTATTGATTTTTATAGGAAATTAAGAGTCGACAATATTGGTAAATCAGATATTAGTAAAAAAGGCAATATAGAGCATCCCTAGAATGTAGTGAAAACAATTACATCTAGGGGTCCACAATATGTAGCTCACAGGCCAGAAAGATGCAGCTCACTAACCAGATCCATCCAGGGGAAGTACAGCCTTTGGGTGGTGTGAATGATCAGGTGAGGTCCTCTGAGAGATTGATGCCCAGGAATTTGAAGGACTGCACTAGCTCCACTTTGATGTAATTTTAGGGGTGTTTCTGTTTTGTGTTTGAATTTCAGAGTAATTTCATTTGTTTTTGAGATGTTTAGTGATGCGTTGTTTGCAGAGTGCCACGTTGATTGTTTCTGGATCTCATCTCGGTATTGTACTCATTTTCTTCAGAGATGAGTCCAATGATGGTTGTATCTTCTTCATATTTGATGATGGTTTGATGGGTAATTTGGTGTACAGAGAGTAGAGGGAGGAGCTCAACACACTGCCCTTTGGGGAGCCAGTAATGAAGGGGAAAGATATAAGTGTACAGGCCAGTTTTGACTCTGTGTGAGTTCAGTGATGGAGTCTTTCATCCAGAAACAGGTGCAGAGTCATAGTGTGTCTATAATTGTAAAATTGTAAAGTTTGGTATCACTCTCTCTCTTTCTTAACATTTTTCTTTTAAATCCCAATTGCCTATTTTTGCTCATTTAAAATATATTTTTAAACATTTTCTAAATGCTTTTTTACATTGTTACATTTTGTTTTTGTTTTTGTGAAGCGCCTCGTGATTTTTATCTTGAGAGGCGCTATAGAAATGATATTTTCTTCTTCTTCTTCTTCTTCTACAGATCCGCCCCCCAAAGATGTGTAGGAGATGGAAGGAGCTCCAAGTCTTAGAGATCCAGGAGCTGTCCCAGAGCACAGGGACCCTAGGGAGACTGCGACCCGAAAAGCCCCTGCCCGAATAGCACGATTGTGCTTTTAGCCAAATTTCCCCTTTTAAAGAACATAACATGTGCACCCACTCACACTAGGCGCACAAACAGACCTCTTTTCCTTTCAACTTTCATACAATCACCAACTATGCATATAGATCTATATCTTAAATATTACCACCCAAATGATAAGAATCTAAACACACACACACACACACACACACACACACACACACACACACACACACACACACACACACACACACACACACACACACACACACACACACACACACACACACACAGAGCGGCCTGACGTGTTTCTGTCACACAAAAGCAACCTGCACTTAGGCAGAAGGGGGAGGAAACCCAAAACTGAAGGAGGAGGGAATGATAACAGATATCAGAAGCAGAAAAAGAACAAAATAGGTGCAGGTGCTGACCTCCAGAGTTGTTCACATATGTTCTTATCTGTGTGTAATTTCTCCTCTGCAAATTCTTATCTTCTTATCGCAGAGTGGCTGGTGGACTGAAGTCTGCTAATCAAACTGTGACTTTGGGGACTAAATTACATCAATCAGAGTCTGTAAGAGAACAAAGTACTTTTAGAAGTTCAAAACTGGTGAAATTACACAAATCAATTTTATAAGTTACCAAAGATTGTTAGATGAAGAACTGAAACTAGCATTGTTCCAACGCGTTTCTTTATTGTTCATTTTCACGCAATCATATTACTCAAAATAGATATACTATTAAAATGTCCTTTACATTATTTTATTACATATTTTTTCAGTTAGTCAGATGAACATTTATAATTTGATTTCACTATTAAAAAAGAAACAATATTTGTTTCTTCATCTCCTCTTTTTTTACCACTCAGAGCTGAAAAAAGGATCTTTTCTGAGACCCGTCCGCTTCTCTGCAGCAGGAGGCGTCCCACAGGGAACCGTCCTGGTTACCTTTATCTTTCTTTACCCTCCACACTACAGATGTCATCATTAACTGAGCTAACCTAAACTGACTGAAACTTTATAAAGACGTTAATCAAAAATAGTAAAGACTTCTGGTGCATTACATCTAAATATATAATACCTTTGACATTAATATGTTTTATCTGTGTTTTTTATTTACAGGCAGCAACTAACTTTTATTACTTTCCTAATATGTTGTATCTATATTACAGTAAAGTGTTTAGCATACTTTATTTATTTTTTAGGATTATTTAATGGTATATATTTTATGTTATATAAAAACATGCAACGCGTGCAACAGTAAAATCCATAAAATTGAAGAAAAGAGACATTTATCAAATCAGATTTTATAATCTTTTCTGTTTGAATTTCCAAGACAAGGAAGTAAAGTGAATCATTATCTTCTAAAGAAAAAGATGTTGTGTGTTTGGGTTGTTGTGCAAAGTTGAATAAAAACAGAATTTTTGGAGATGCATAGTCACTTATAGTTAAATCAGTCCTTAAATTAGTGATTTCAATTAACCTTGAGTTAATGCAACTTTAAATTGTTTTCACCTGCCAGTAGGAAAACTGAAACAGTGTACAGAGCTCTGATGCATAAACATTTGCTGCTGTTTCTTAAAATCAGAGCGATCGGCATAAAAATGCAGCTGACAGCGTCTAAACAAAATTATAACTGCTGGAGAGGGCTGCCTAAGCTGCATGGTCACTTGTAACTGAATCTGTGTGTGTGTGTGTGTGTGTGTGTGTGTGTGTGTGTGTGTGTGTGTGTGTGTGTGTGTGTGTGTGTGTGTGTGTGTGTGTGTGTGTGTGTGTGTGTGTGTGTGTGTGTGTGTGTGTGTGTGAGCCAATCCAGCATGAGCAGTAAACCAAATCAGAGTCAAAATGACTATTGAAGAATCCATGTCATGTTTGTAGAACACCGCTTCGCTAAGGTCCTCCAAAAGTAGACTTTTTGTTCCCCAAATGCCATTTTCTGGATTTTACATGAATAAATCACCTGGAAAATCAAGCGTGCTAAATCAATCAATAAACAGCAAAAAAAAAAAAAAAAAAAAAAGCATAAATAAGATTAAAATTGGTCCAGTAGCATTGGTGTGTTGTGTGATGAACACGTGGTGTGATAATACGCCAAATATTATACAAAAGTAATCAAGTAATCCTGGATGGTAACAGAACAACAACAAACAGCTACAGCTCCCATATTCCAGGCAGAATGGGTACAGCTCCTCGGATGAGAAGCTGAGTCTTCAAGAAACCAAAGAAGTCCAGTTGCCTTCTTTCGGACCCCTTGGAGAACAACCAGATTCTAACTCCTGTGAATTTTACCGTTGTGGTCACATGACCACATGTGACGGGTCATTAGGGGTCAAGTGGGGTCACGAGTAGTATCCCGACATCCTGCCAGTCTAATCACCTGTTTATTTATTTAACGGCTGAAGTCTGCTCTACTCTGACTGAAGTAGAAGGAAAGTGAAAGTGGAGGAGGGGATGAATCCTAGCGCAGTCTGATTGATCTCAGGTTGGACTCAAAATGTGTTTGATTTCATTTTAAAATGGTTTCCCCTTTTGAATCTGTAGTTTAAAGACTAATATTGATGCAGACAGGTGATGGATTCTGGAATAAATTGAGGTTATCAGATATATTATAACTGACCTGATGATTTAGAGTTTATGGTCACTTCTATGATTTATCTTTGGCCATCTGTGAGACAGGTTGCCAAGGCCATCTGCAGATATTGTAAAGCTGCAGAGAAGCTAAGGGAACAGAGTAACAGTGAGGAGCCATGTAGGCGACCACAGTAACAAGAATGTCTTGAGTGAGGAACAGGAGGAACTTGTAGCCAAGTAGTACAAGGCAGTCTGAAGTTCTCACAGACACACCGGGAAGCAGCGCAAAATCAGAAATCAAGTATCAGGGTCAAAAGAAGAAAGTGACAAAAGGCCTAAGACTGATGACACAGGAGATGCCAACTCTTCAGATAATGAAAATATCTGCATCGTGCGTTTAGAGCACTTTGAAAACTCACAGCCAAGAGAAGCGTGGATCAAATGTCAACGTTTTAGATTCTGGGTCCATGAAGCCCACAACCCATTAAAGTGTTTCTGTACATTTATTAGTGTCGATCTCTTTTTAAGCATAATCATTTTATTGTTACATTCCATCCACAAGTAATGTTACAGCTCACCCCGGTACTGAGGTCAGTTGCAACAACATCCCTCTTTGCATTTAACACTATTCACCGGTGATAATGTGGTGGAAGTCTGTAGCATTTGCACTCTCTATCACACAGAACCACTGAGCTACATTTGCTAAAACAGAAAGTGTTACAACCATCCCCGGTCTCCCATTACAACTACATATTTTGCAAACACAAGAAAATTAGAATATCTAGAAATGTATTAAGGTATTAGTGCATGTGATTGACTGAAAGTAAATGCTTAAGATTTAGAAGATATTTTGTTTGTTTTATTTTTGCATATTTATGTGAGAATTAAACTGGGTAATAATAAAGGAAGAGCAGTCCAGAGAGTGGCTTTTTGCTGCCCTCTTTTGGAGTTTCCAATTTTGTTGTTGGGTTCATCTGGTTTTACCCACTCTCGCCACAGAGAGGAGGCAGATCACCACCTTACTGAGTCACATGCTGTTTGAACAGCAAAGAAGCTGAAGCAACACCTAGAAATGCTATAAATTAATTTTATTGTAAGCATGAGGTATATTTTTTCTTTCCAAATCTGCCACATGTTCTCTTACGCTATTAAATGCAACACTATTTAACACTCAAGACATGATTTTGTTCCTGTTGGAGTTTTATCTTGTTAATGCCATCTTTAAGGTCATCTTTTTAATTAGTACACACTTTTAATGTACTTTATTACAGTTTAGAAAATAGAATGTGTCCCATTTCATAAAGGAAGAAGCTTGTGAATAAATCAATGTACAAGAAAAATTCTGCAGTGAATACCTGTACAGTAAATAATAATCAGGGACTAAAATGAAAGCTGTTTATGATAAAATGTTTCCTGTTTAACACATTTTACTGCTAAGCTTACTGCTCTGTGGTTCAATGATATGCTTATGTAACCCAATTAAATTTTTGATATAAATCCTCTGGCTGCAGCAAGCAGAACCACGTTAGTAATCAATAATCTCAGATGAAGTGTTTCACCTCCAGCAGGGGCGACGAATCACTAAATACTTTAGCTCATTTACTGCAGTCTTTTTTTCCCTTTATTTTTGAGAAGTATTTGACTATGTCAGGATGCTGTTGGGACATTCAAATCAATGTTAATGAAGACAAATAGTTTTTTTCAGGCATGCTATGTTTAGTAGTTGTTACATAAATGACAAGAAATGAAAAATTGAAATTTGTTTCTGAAATAAGCTACAAAAATTGAAACACGTATAACCTTGAATTTGTTCCAGTGGAACTAAAACCCAATAAACTAAAATATTACACGACCACCTCATCAAATATACAATTATGATATGATGCAAATGGAGTTCTTTGCTATTTGAAGAGGTTCCTCTAGCTTTCATTTGCATAAAACAACATGAAGGAGTGACAATCTTCACCTACAGTTTTATTATCGCAGGTTCCTCTGTTTTATTTTGCATGAACTACGTTCACAAGAGAGAGAATCGCTCCCCTCTGGTCCTATGACGTGTGCTAACACACACACATGCACGCACACACACACGCACACACACACACACACACACACACACACACACACACAGACACACACACAGGAGCATGCACGCACACACACACACACACACACACACACACACACACACACACACACACACACACACACACACACACAGGAGCATGCACGCACACACACACACACACACACACACACACACACACACACACACACACACACACACACACACAGGAGCATGCACGCACACACACACACACACACACACACACACACACACACACACACACACACACACACACACACACACACACACACACACACACACAGGAGCATGCACGCACACACAGGTATTTGGAGTTAGAGTTACAGAAGCTTAAATTCAACCACAATCCTTTCCACTCAAACACTGCAGATCTTAAGAGTATTTATCCAAACTGAAGTTCTGAATATTAGGATGTTTTTTTAATTCTTGCGTGAACAGGCAGAAAAAAACAACACTTTTTTCATGGAATAACTTGCTGAATATTTTATCACTAGCAGGCAGAAACTGGATAGAGTTACAGGACGTGAGGGATCCCAGAGCTGCTGGTTGACATCTGCTGATCAGTGTCCAAGAAAAGACTGTAGCTGTCCCTAATAAATTACATTTTTTAAGTCTAATGTTTGCTACACTGTAAAATATATTTGTATTATTATTTTTCACTTATCCAATTTGATGAATATCAGTTATGAATCAACAAACAAAACTCTGACAATGGTCAGTGAAAATTGTAGAGTGTATCATCAGCAGGACAAAAACTTACATCGTTTCTTAAAAATGTCATGGAAGAACTTTGAAAGACAAGCAATAAATAACTTAATAAAAAAAACAATTAATGAAACAAATGCTGACCTTTTGACTGAGTTTTGTATCTTTTGTCGATATGCTCAACAAACATTAACCAGATAAAAAAAACGTTCCTGGGGGAGGGAGAGGTGTTCTGTTAAGTTTTTTTTGTTTTCTTTTTTGTGAAAGAAGCATAAAAATAATCTTGTGTAGAAAAGCTAAAAATAAAAGGAGAAACTAAAACATTTCATGTGTTTAAATATTTTTTGTTTCATCAAGCGTCACTATGAAAACCAGTGATGACCCGTTCATAGGGGGCGCTAGGGCACTGCCCCACCAGTCTCACGGAAAGAGAAGAAGAAGAAGAAGAAGAAATGAAAAATACTTTTAAAACCACATCAAAATTAAACTAAATATCTATTAATCATACAGATTATAAGTGTTGTGTGTAATTTGCATTTAAGCGTAGCATAAAAATGTTCTACGCTTTTACCGCGACTGAACGGTTGTATGATGTATTTCCTGTTCCTTTGGGGTGTAAAAATCGTTCCCATAGACCTACTCTATGACTGGCACATGTGCCCTGGATCCCCCTCTAGTACAAAGAATAGGAGAGCTTTCAGGCGTAGAATTTCGTGATCGAAGCATGCACAGCAGACCAGAGTCGCAGCTCAGATCAGGACATTCAAGCAGAAACTCTCCACAGATGCCTGGTTAGACCCTAGTGGTGATATGTGGCTAGAGCACATCTGAAAAATGCTCCATATCCAAAAATAAAATGCCACCAGCCGCCACTGAGGTTGATGAACACTTTGGGTCAATGTAGACAGTCATAATAAACACACACTTGGTAGGAGACTGACTTTTGACAAAAAAAAAAATGACATTTAAAAATCTATGAAGTTTATTTGGTTTTATCTGTATAAAACGACCCAAAATATTTAAATGCCATCACTTGAGGATGGAACTCTTCCCCACACCTGAGCTGGTGATTAACATTTATTTAAAGTCATATTTTTTTTATTTAAATAAAATATTGACAATAAGGTGATAGTTTTCTTAATGAAATAAAGTGACAGAAAAAAATTGCCTACTGAGTAGTTTTATTATTTATAAACATTTTATTGAAACAAAAACTCATCAAATCAACATGCAGTGTTTCAACATCAAAACCCACCGTCGTTGGGCAGGTAATGTGGAACGTTGTGTTATTTTCACCGCAAAACCACATTATTCTGGACCTGCAGGTGTACAGTAAACACTCCTTTGAAGAGTTGCTCCTCCCCCTTCCTGTACACCTGCATATAAGCACACCTGTGGTATTAGCAGCACAGAGGAAGCTGCAGTCTCCACGTTTAAACTATTTCTGAAGGTAAGAAGAGTATTTTTATTTCCTTTGAATAACTTTCTTTTTAGCACAGTTTCTCAAAATGCTTCGATTTAAACAAGTCTGATTGGTTGAATTTAGTTCTGGACAAATTAAAAAAAAATGTTCCTTGATATAAATTTAGACTACAGTTTGGGTAAAACATAATAAAAGAAAAACAAATTCAAGCTAATTATTCTCTTTTTTTTTTTTGTTCTCTTTCATTCAAAGTTGTCATCACAGCTATTTATCAGCTGGTAGGGAGATAATATCCAAAGCTGAAATGACAGTCCATTTCCTCGTGAACAAAGTGTCTCTCTGTGTCTCTGAAATTCCCTCGGAATATTTTCTAGATCATTTTCCCAAGCTCTATCTTTCAAGTGAACAAGGACGGCCTGTCTCCTGCTGGGTCTTTGTAGCATTGTTGGAATGGTGTTGCGAGGATCGAGTGACGGAGACACAGGGGGGTTCTCTTGACCACTGATCAGCCACTGAAACCCTGCACACACAAACTCAAACACACAAGTGGACAAAGCTGTGCCGTCTTCCACAGTTTGACATCCAAACAGCTGCTTGTGCTCA
Source organism: Nothobranchius furzeri (assembly GCF_043380555.1). Lineage (NCBI taxonomy): Eukaryota > Metazoa > Chordata > Actinopteri > Cyprinodontiformes > Nothobranchiidae > Nothobranchius > Nothobranchius furzeri. The sequence continues at coordinate 50,332,307 of NC_091746.1, forward strand.
GAAGTAGTGCCCACACTTGTTTATAGTAGTTACACCAGGTTTCTATTGAACATTAACCTTAGCAAGCTGCTGGTTTTTAAAACCGCACATCTTCTCTTTGGTTGTTTCTGTTTTTGTAAATTGTTTTATTTTGAAGCAAATCTCATTTTCATCCTAAAAGTGTCCTCAGCCTCCCTGAGAGGCTCTTCTTTGACTTGCAGCGAAGCCACAGTCATTTACATTTAGATTTCACACTGGCTGCAGCTGAAGTTGTGTATGCGCAGAGCTGAGAACGACACAGTGAAGTGGCTCAGACCGTAAAGTCAGTCATCTCTCCGATGCAGATGGTTAGTTTGAATGGCCACTAGCTGGCTGTAAATACACTCACTAAAGGGCTCCTTTCATCAGTTTCAGTGAGCAATCAGCAGAACTGACACTTGTGTTTCCATTAAAAGGCTGGCCGAATGCATCAGTAAAGCACATTTGCTTAAGTGCCAGAGAAGAGTGCTTCTGAAAGCAGATCTCATGTAACACTAGCTTTACATGGATAAAAAGGTCAAACTTTACAACTTGTATGTGATGATTTCCTGACATTTATGACTAAGATTGTATTAATCTGTTTTTCAGCAACACGTTGTTCAGGTTAAAGAGTGCAGACATTTTAAAACCATTTCTGTGAAAAAAGTTATATTTAGTTGTTTTATTTTTAGATTCAAACAATCTCAGTTTGAATAAACAGATGATCTGGTGAGATTGATGAGCTAACTGCTAGTCAAGTCCAAAGTTTATCATTGCTGTTTTAAAATCGCTCAAATGTAAGTAAATATGTTGTAGTAAACGATAAAACTCAAATTCTTCACAATAAAGTGACTGTAAGACAAATACAACTTCCAAAGCCTTTGATTTTACTCTCATTTAATTTGCAAAAGACTCTGTTTCAACAGGATTTTGATTCAAACTGTTAAAAAGAGGTTTGAGTATGTCAGGAATGTTTAACTTAATAGCCAAGTAGACCTGGATATTGTCTGCAAAGCAATGAAAATGTTGTAGGGAGCCAAAAGGCAGCATAAGCAAGTCAATAAGCAGTGGACCCAATACAGATCCTTGAGGGACTCCTCAAGTAAAAGGAGCTGCAGCAGAAAAGCATTTTCAAAAATGAATAGGAAAGCTGTGAACTGATGATTCATTTCCTTTTTTAATTTTTACATTAGATGTGTCTAAAAACGCAGTGTTCAACTTTTGAAGTCAACTAGCTGTTAGCTTGTCAGTTCAATTAGAACTACTCTGTCTCTTCAAACTGAGGTTGTTCATACCTTTTCTGCAGAAACCACCATTAAAAGATCTGAACTATTCTTCAAATCTCAGTCCACCATCATGGCCTCAAGCATCTCAGTGAGAAGTTTCTCTGTGAACCGTCGGCCATCCTTCTCCAGTCGCTCCCTGATGGACACCAGCCGGGCTCGCTCTCGGGCCTCCGTCTCTTTTGCTGCAGCCAGCCCACTGACTCGTTCAGCATCCATCAGCCAGGATCTAAATGGGCCGATCAGCCTCCAACCAAATGGATGGCATGGCAACAGCACCAACGAGAAGGAGGCCATGCAGAGTCTGAACAGCCGCCTGGCTAACTACCTGGATAAGGTCTGACTTGTAACAGAGTACAGCATTGTTGGATCATGTTAGAGGGAAACGATTCAGCCCATCGTAACCTGAAACACTTCTCCTCTGTTTGTGTCTCTTAGGTGCGCTCACTGGAGCGCTCCAACGCTGACTTGGAGATGAGAATCAAGCAGCTGATGCTTGACCGCATTCCTAAAGGTCACGACTTGGATAGCATGATGGCCCAGGCACACGCTGTGGAACAAGAGGTGGGGATGATGAGACCCGCCACCTCACAGATTTCACATGGCAGGGTCTGGGGTGTCGGTTTCAGATCTAAAGATTAAAGTAAAGCTCCAAGTGTAAGCAAGGCTAGACTTGAAAATTTGGTAAACATGTAACAGAATTAAAATCCCATTAATGGTCATTTAACCTTTAAAAATAGATTTAGCTACAGTTTAATGACTAAGGAATGTGTGCTCCCTCACAGGTCTTGTTTAAACATCAACAGTGACATAACACTGTTTCAGAGCTCTTCCACTGTGATGTAAAACACAAAGGACCCCATTAGACTCTAATGACAGACTGTGTTTGACTACTGTTAATATTTATCAGGTGAGGAAGAAAACCTTGGAAAACGCCCGCCTCATGTTGGAGATTGATAATGCTAAACTGGCCGCGGATGACTTCAGAATCAAGTGAGTGACACTAAGATGCTTAAATGTTTGCTCATTTGTGATAAAACTTATAAAGCTGGATGGATTTCAGTGTTCAGCTGCTGTAAACAGTTTACACACTAAAAAGGCCTTAGTAATGCTTAGTTGGGTGTTTTTGTCATGAGGGTACACGAAGAAAACCAAAACCAAAGCAGATGTTTTGCAATGATTTCTCAGCTCAGATCATGGGAAAAGTAGAAAAGGCATAAGGAAAGGCATGAAAATATTTCATTATTTGATTATTGGACAGATTTGTTGTTCTCTGCAAACAAGTGGATAAAATGTATGTGCATCAGCAAATACGAATAATGCATTAATGTGGAAGCTCTTATCTTTTTCATTTTCTACATATTTAGTTAACGTTTTGAAACAATTGTCAAATAAAAATATCCATATCTATACGCAGCTTTACTCTGATGAAGTGCAACCTCTTGAAATGGTTTCCTGAACTTTACGACTACTTTGAGCGATCAAAAGAAAAGAGTTCCTCTGCAGCCATGCTAAATAGATTTTTTCAATACATTTTGAAAGGTTTTGAAGATGGTCTTGTTACAAAAACAACAAAAAGCCACCTTCTCAGTGGCCTAGTGGTATGAGTGTCCACTCTGAGGCTGGGAGATTGTGGGTTCAAAACTACAGTCGGGTCATACCAAGGATTTTAAAAATCTCACTCAGCATTAAGGGGTTGGATTGGGGGATTAAACCACCAAATAATTCCTGAGTGCAACCACTGCTGCAGCTGACCGCCCCCTGCATAGATGGGTCAGATGTGGAGATGTGATGATGGGACTTTAGCTTTAAAATGGATCAGAGCAGACCTAGACTATAGGATAACTGTCCCCACACCCTGTAAACTGTATTGTTGTTGTTTACCTGAAAAGGTGGGAGACTGAGCTGGTGATGTGCCAGTCTGTGGAACGGGACTGTGTTGCTCTGAAAAAGGCTAAAACTGATCATGAGCAGATCATTTCCTCCCTGAGAGGAGATTTGGACAGCCTCAAAGAGGAGCTTTACTTCCTGAAGAAAAACCACGAGGAGGTGAGCCCGTGAGCGCGCACACACACACACACACACACACACACACACACACACTTTAATCCCTTCTCCTTTTACTTGCCTATAGTTGTATGTGAATTGCAGCTCATTGGGCAGCATTTACTCATTACCTGACATTTACAATGTTGCACTTTCACTTTGGCCGTTTTTCTTATTGTACGATAAATCTTCACAAACAGCACATTGTTCGATGCTGGTCTGACCCAATTAGGTGGTATCTGTCGTTTGTCTGGAGCCAAAGTAGACAGAAATGGAGACAGAGAGGTAGAACTCTAGTTACTGTAGACAAAAGGCAAGAAGATCTGATTGCTACTAAATGCACCTTCTATCCAGTCAGATGTCCTCAGAGGGAAAGAGAAGCTCGCTCCCTCACAGCGATTGATGGATTAACCACAGTCGTAGTGAAAAAGACTAAATGAATCTGTTTTGATGCTGTTTATGATGCAGTATTGAGCAAAAACAGCTGTTAAAGCTAAGTGACTTAGCTGCAACTGGACTATTTTATTTTACACTTACACCTTTCACTGATAAAACAACAAAGTGTAGCCTTTTATTCATATCTGTGATGGTTTTGATCATCTTATTCAGGCATGTAGCCAATCAGTAGTTGTTTTCTGCAAACTGCAAATTATTTTGTGTCTTTTCTCAGCTCTGGTTAGAACATTGCCCCCTCACAAAGATCCATTTAAATATTTCTTTTAACTGAAACACATACTAAACATTTCTAAAAGTGAGAATAAACTGAATTTTCCAAACTTTTGACCTTAAAGGCTTCAATCATTGTAATAATCAATATTTATTATACAGAAAATGCTAAATCATTATGAAAAATCATTTGACAGTGTTAAATTCCAAACCATCAACCCTGCACCACCATGCTTGACAGCTTGTATGTTTGAGCCAATAATTTAGATCCCTGTTCTGCTCTTGTCAGAGAAAAAAACAATGTTCCTAACTTTTGCACAGATTGTTCAGACTTTAAACATTTAATCTGTGCTGACATGTTTTTAGAAAGAAGAGACTTTTGTTTTCCTGGCGAACCTCCTGAACAAGACACACTTAAGTCCTTTTTAAAATTGTGTAGCAATCAACTGTAACTTATACTGTAAAGCTAAAATGACAACAGGAACAATATACTCAGTTTTTGCACAGAGCTTTTTTTATAACTATGTAATCAACCATAACTGTACCACGACTGTACAACAACACATGACACAGTGAGAGGATATGAATCCTATGGATCAAGAGTAAGATGAGCTTCATACTGTTAAGTATTTATGAAGAACATCTAAATAATGAAAATGTAGTCTAATCCTTCCTGCCACTCTGTAGTGTAGGTTTCACAAAGCTGCAGCTGCTGCTAAAGGTCCATATGTTTCCTGTTTGGCCAGATGTCAAACATGATACAAGCATCTAATCTGATACTATATCGACTTGGTCTGAAAAGAAACAATTTTTTTAATGTCCCTGAAGGAACTTGAGCAGATGAAATCTCGAATTGCCAGAGATGAAGTGAATGTTGAGGTGGACTCAGCTAGTGGACCAGAGCTGGGAACCATTCTGTCTGAGCTGCGCTCCCAGTATGAGGGCATTGTCAAGAGGAACAAGGAGCAGGCGGAGCAGTGGTACCGCAAGAAGGTGTCCGCAAAAATCCAGTGGAAACACTTCCTGACTTTCTCAATTTAAAGATCTCATTAAACAGAGGTTGCGTCCACTAAATACTTGTGTTTCTGTTGCGTTGTTTGCAGCTGGAGACTGTGCAGAATGAAGTGAAAGAGAGTAATGAGGCCTTAAGGGGTGCCCAGGGAGAGCTGACTGAGAGACAACGCTTCCTGCAGACTCTGGAGGTGGAGCTGGATAGTCTGCACAAACAGGTGCAAAATAAAGCTCACAACTAAACATTTGCCTATGCAGTACCTTGACATGCAATTGAAAATAAACATCAAGCATTGGAAAAAATATTATCCAAGTCTAATCTCCACTTTTGCAGTAGTACAAATATCATCCTGTGTACACTAGACAATGCAAACACCACAACCTGGAATTAAAATGACGGTTACGAGTGAGCGTTTAAACAAACCACTTTGATTTATGTGTCGTATAAAAAGACAGACTGGTTTCACGACAGATTTGTTAAGCAGATACAAAGAAAATACTTAAAGGAATTAACATTCAGTCTCAACCAGCCGGGTTTCGTCCATGTTTTACTTTGGTGTAATCCTGTGTTGATGGTAATGTCTTCTCCCACGTTGATATGGCATGCAAGGGCATTGAGATTTAGTTGCTAAATGGAGCAGAGGTGAGGTAGCTGCTCCTGAAGTGCGTGTGTTTGTCAGCTCACAGAAATCTGAATATTGCTTATGAAGAGTCATTTCAAAATCAGGAGGCATTCTTGTGGTTTCATACTCACCAACAAAACATTTCTGATGCAACATAACAAGACTGAAAAACCACAACTTTTATGACAAATCAACTTAAAGCATCATATTGCTTAACACTCATTACAAAACAGTAATCATCTCTGCTTTAAACGGATACTATGCAACCATTTCATAAATTATTTTCAGTATGTATGAAAATTACCCTTTATAGGGTTAATGAAATGTCACTCAGACCCCACTGCCCCCTGTGGCCAGAGTACTGCACTTGCAACTTCAGAGTGCCGGTATGGTCCTTGATAGACTTAATAAAGCTGATGTGCTAGTGCTGCAGTCTGCTTCAAGCTTGTTTACTGCATGTTTTAGATCGTGAACATGGCTGATTTGTTTGATTTAGTGACAAATCGCTCCTGTAGATGCTAATGAAGGCTGTGGAGACATTTCAGTTAGTAGATTAATGTGGAATAATTGATTGCAGATTACAGCTCTGGAAGGTAACCTGGGTGAGACGAGTCAAAAGTATGCTGCTGAGATGGAGCGGCTGCAGGTCACTCTGAGCCAGATGGAGGATGACTTGTCTCAGCTCAGGCTGGACATGCAGCGAACCAAAACCGACTATGAGCAGCTTCTCCGCATCAAGCAGAACCTGGAAATGGAGATTGCGACCTACAGACGCCTGCTGGAGGGAGAGGAATCGTGAGTGATGTAGGGTGATGGATGTCGCTACATATTTGTTAAATGATCAATAAGATATTCCATATAAATATCAATTATCAGTCTGATTGGTCTTTGAATATTTGATTTAATATTACCTTAGGTTCTTTGGACTTTTCAGGGAAACAAACACTTCATATTAATTCAGACGGAGTCAGAATATAGTTTAAAAAAATAATTTAATTCTATATTTCTAAACTAATGATGACACAGAACAAATTATGAAGAATGATGGTTGTACAAGATAATGTCAGGTTCGATGGGCTGAGCTGGAGTGGTTATGAGACCCAGGCGCGGAGAGAATGGTGGATGGAGACTGATATGTGGCAGCGTGGGAAGTTCTCTTCCCGTATGGTTCGTAGAGTTAGTGTCTTAGGTCTTAGAATGGCTTGGCGTCTATCGTTAGATGATGACTGAGTGCCGGCTCCGCTGTGACAGGTCCTTAAATAGGCTCAGCGGGATGACGTCACCGGGAAGCGTCGGTGACAGGCATGCTGGGAACTGGAGTGCAGCGCCAGCCCGGCCCGTAGAGGAGGTTAAGAGGAGGAGTTCATGACAGGACCCCCCCCCTGCGAGGGACGGCTCCAGAAGGCCCAGGGCGACGAGACCAGAAATCAGCCAACAGGGAAGGATCCAGAAACAAGCGGGCAGGCTCCCAGCTACGCTCCTCCGGACCGTAACCCTGTCAGTCCACCAAATACTGCCATCCACGGCCCCGGCGGCGGGCGTCCAGAATCTTGCGGACGGTGTAGACGGGGTCCCCATCGACATCTCGGGGCGTCGGCACCCGGGCCGGAGGCGGATGGAGAGGAGAAGACACCACCGGCTTGAGCTGTGAGACGTGGAATACCGGGTGCACCTTAAGAGTGGAAGGGAGGCGCAGCCGGTAAGCGACCGGACCGAGGACATCTCGGACTGGGAAGGGCCCCAAAAAGCGAGGCGACAGCTTCCTGGAACCAGCCGGAAACTGGAGGTTTGCGGTAGAGAGCCAAACCCGGTCACCAGGCTGGAACACAGGGCCGGGCCGGTGGCGGCGGCGGTGTTGTCGGGAGTACTCCGTATTAGCCCGGGTGATGGCGGCGCGAGCCCTGATCCAAGCAAGACGGCAGCGGCGGACCATATCCTGAGCCGCCGGAACCTCCACCTCCGGCACCTGATGGTCGAAAAGAGGGGGCTGGTATCCGTAGCAGGTCTCGAAGGGCGATAGACCCGTGGCGGAGGACGTCTGGAGGTTGTGAGAGAGCTCCGCCCATAGGAGGTAACGAGGCCAGGTGGACGGTTGAGACGAGGCGAAGCAGCGTAAGTAACGCCCAAGCTGCTGGTTTGCTCTCTCCGTCTGACCATTAGTCTGGGGATGATAGCCTGACGACAGACTGGCGGAAGCACCCACCAACCGACAGAAAGCCTTCCAGAAACGTGAGATGAACTGAGGCCCTCTGTCAGACACCACGTCCTGGGGGAATCCGTGGAGCCTCACCACATGATCGAGGAGGAGCTCCGCCGTTTTCTTAGCCGTGGGGAGCCCTGCCATAGCCACTAAGTGCACAGCCTTCGAAAAGCGGTCGGTGATGGTGAGGATGGTGTCCAGGTGGTCGGCAGCGGGAAGCCCCGTGACAAAGTCCACACCTATGTGTGACCACGGCCTTTTAGGCACAGGGAGCGGTTGCAATTCCCCGGCTCCAGGTTGGGTGGTGGACTTAGACCGGGCGCAAGTGTCACATGCAGCGGTGTATTCACGCACGTCCTTTCTCATAGAGGGCCACCACAGGGCCCGGCGGAGGAACTGGAAGGTACGAGCCTGGCCTTGGTGTCCCGCGAGCCGTGAACTATGCCCCCACCTCAAGGCCTCCTGTCGACACACGGCCGGAACGTAAAGGCGGTTAGGAGGCGTCTCTGGGGGCGCCGGGTCCGCCGGGAGAGCCGCCCGGATGGAGGCTTCCAGGGGCCATTGCAGGGCGGCCAAGAACCGTTCGGTCGGGAGGATGGACCTCGGTTCAGGAGGCCTTGGATCCTGGGTGTGTTGACGGGACAGGGCGTCCGCCTTGAGGTTCTTTGAGCCGGGGCGGTAGGCGATGTGAAAGTTATAAGGTTCGAAAAAGAGGGCCCACCGGGCCTGACGAGGGTTGAGTTGGCGAGCGGTCTGAATATGGATGAGGTTCTGATGATCAGTCCAGATTAGAAAAGGAGTGGGGGTACCCAGGAGCCACTGTCGCCACTCCTCCAGGGCCCACTTTATCGCCAACAATTCCCGGTCCCCGACCCCATAGTTCTGCTGGGTAGGAGAGAACTTCCGGGAAAAGAATGCGCAGGGATGGAGTTTGGAGTCCTGGCCACGTTGTGACAGTACGGCTCCCGCGCCCGTCTCAGAGGCGTCCACCTCCACAACGAAAGGCCGTGTTCGGTCCGGGTGGAGGAGGATGGGCTCGCTTACAAAGCGGCGGACCAGCTCATGGAAGGCAGCAACGGCCTCCGGGGAGAGGCGGAAAGGGCGAGGCTGATTGGTTGTTTTCGTCAGGGAAGTTAATGGTGACGCCAGGGCGCTGAAGTTGCGGATAAACCGGCGGTAGAAGTTGCAGAACCCCAGGAAACTCTGCAACTGCTTCAGGGTCTTGGGTAGTGGCCACTGCGCGACCGCCTGAACCTTCTGTGGGTCCATGCGCAGGCCCTGGGAGGAGATGATGAATCCCAGAAACGAGGTGGACTCCTGGTGAAAAGCACACTTCTCCAGTTTACAGAATAAGTCGTGCTCCAGGAGGCGTGACAGAACGGCTCGAACATGCTGGGTGTGTTCCTCGGCCGTGCGGGAGTAGATGAGGATGTCGTCCAAATAAACAAAAACCCAACGACCCAGCATGTCACGGAGGACATCAGTGATGAAACGCTGGAAAACGGCAGGGCTGTTGCAGAGGCCGAAGGGCATGACCAGGTACTCATAATGTCCAGTGGGTGTAATGAAAGCGGTTTTCCACTCCTCTCCTTCCTTTATGCGGATGAGGTTGTATGCACTGCGGAGGTCCAGCTTGGTAAACAGTGTGGCTTGGGCAGTGGCGTCCAGAGCCGTGCTCATTAAGGGAAGAGGATGGCGGTCCCTGATGGTGATTTTATTCAACCCACGATAGTCTATACAGGGCCGGAGGTCACCTTCCTTCTTCTTCACAAAGAAGAACCCTGCCGCCCCAGGAGACGTGGAATGTCGGATAAACCCCTTCTGGAGAGCCTCATTGATGTAAGCGTCCATCGCCTGGGTCTCTGCCAGGGAGAGCGAGAACAGCCGACCCCGAGGCGGGGTGGTTCCGGGCTGAAGCCTGATCTCCAGATCGTAGGGGCGATGAGGAGGCAGCTTGGTGGTAGGCTCCTTTGCAAAGACCCGAGCCAGATCGTGGTATTGGGGTGGAAGGAGTGTTAAATCCACGTCCTTGGGTGGTGTCTCCCTAGGCTTTGATCCTGGAAGGAGTGTTAAATCCACATCCTTGGGTGGTGTCTCCCTAGGCTGTGATCCTGGAGACGGATGATGAAGGCGACAGTTAACACCCCATGCCATGACTTTACTGGTGGACCAGGAGATGTGAGGGTCGTGGAGGCGGAACCAGGAATGACCCAGAATGAGAGGAGTCGTAGGGGCATGAATGACCAAGAAATGAAGGGTCTCTACGTGTTCTCCGATGGTCATCCGGAGGTTCTGGGTTCGGTGCGTGATCGGATATGGCATGAGAGGGCGCCCGTCCACTGAGGTGACGGGAACGGGATGATCGAGGAGGGTGAGTGGAATCTTGAGCCGGTTGACCAACCCCTGGTCGATAAAGCTTTCTGCAGCTCCGGTGTCGAGGAGGGCCACCAGGGGGACCGGTCCTTGGCTCAGCTGGAAGGAGACCGAGAGGGTGGTGTGATGAGGAGCTGCATGAGTGGAAACTCCGAGTGAGGCAGCTCCTACACCGACCCGGAGGGACCGTTTCCCGGGCGTATGGGCATGTTGCACGGGGATGACCCAGAGCCCCACAATAGGCGCATCGTCCCTCCTGAAAACGGCGCGCCCGTTCCTCGGGGGGCAAATGACCCAGTTGCATGGGTTCCTCCATGGGTTGGTTCTCCTGACGGCGGGGGAAAGTTCGGGATTGTACGGGAACCGCCCTCACTCCTGGTCTGGTGAGGAGGCAGCGGTCCAGCTGGAGAGCCAGGTCCACCGCCTGGTCCAGGGTGGTTGGAGCCTCGTGACCAATCATGCCCTCACGGATGCGGGGTGACAATCCCTCCAAGTACACAGCCTTCACCGCGGCATCACCCCAGGTTAGACGGGCAGCGGTGGTCCGGAAGCGTGAGGTGAATTCGGCCACGGTCTGAGAGCCTTGTCGAAGCTGGAGCAGGCGTGTCTCATCTGCGACCTCGCTGCTGGGATGAACGAATGCCTTCTTCAGTTCTTTCACGAAGGCTTCATAGTCGTTGCAGACTGGGGACTTCTGATGGTACAGAGCAGCCGCCCATTCACCGGCTCGCCCAGTCAGCAGGGAGGTTAACAGAGCCACGCGAGAGCAGGAAGTCGGGTAGCGTGCCGGCTGACACTCAAAAGTCATTGACAGAACGGCCAACATGCTCTCCGGGGATCCTTTAATTCCATCCCATTTCTCTGGGAGACTTAGATACGGCTCCACCACGTTAGGAGTGGCAGATGACTGTCGTTGGAGGGCTGAGGAGAGTTGGACTACCAGTTCGGTGACGGAATCGAGTTTGGATGCGAGGCGATCAGTAACAGCACGCAGCTGATTGTTCTCCACACGGAGTTGGGCGTTGTCCGCCTCCTGGCGTTCTACTCGGCTGAGCAGCTGCGCTACCTCAGCTCGCAGCTGTGCGATCTCCGCTGGGTCTACTCGGGACTCAGTCATCCTGTCAGGTTCGATGGGCTGAGCTGGCGTGGTTATGAGACCCAGGCGCGGAGAGAATGGTGGATGGAGACTGATATGTGGCAGCGTGGGAAGTTCTCTTCCCGTATGGTTCGTAGAGTTAGTGTCTTAGGTCTTAGAATGGCTTGGCGTCTATCGTTAGATGATGACTGAGTGCCGGCTCCGCTGTGACAGGTCCTTAAATAGGCTCAGCGGGATGACGTCACCGGGAAGCGTCGGTGACAGGCATGCTGGGAACTGGAGTGCAGCGCCAGCCCGGCCCGCAGAGGAGGTTAAGAGGAGGAGTTCATGACAGATAACAAACAATGAATGAAATTATGGAATGTAAGCCAGATGTTTTGTAGCAAAACCTTATTAAGTATCTGAGAGATCTTGTGATGTCTGGGTTGTAAAATCAGTTTGACTGTTTGGTTTAACAAGCTATCAGTTATTCATGAAAAACCATCTGACGCCAGTGTGCAGGTCTACAGTACCCATGTTGGACGGCAGCTCTCGAGCTGTCCAGAGGAAAGGCAGCCAGATTGGTGATATCACCAAACGATGTGGCTCCTGGAATCTCAAAGGTCATAGCTTCCTTTGAATTCAGTTATCACTGGTCATAAGATGCTACCAGGGTCTGCTAGTCAGATGTTCCATGTCTGAGTTGTTGCATCTGATATCACTCGCAAGCGTTACAGAGAGACTTTGACCTTGGGGTCGGCCGAACCGAGTAAGCAGGCTAAGAACTGACTAGTTCAGGAAGTGAGGTCTATTTTATTAGCTACTGTTTACAAATTTAGGCAAATGAGAATTTGACAAGTTTAAAGGCGTTACCAAAATATCTCAGGCAATCACTCCTTCCCTCAGATACTTAGAGGTTAGATCTTATTGTGAAGTAAAAATGTTAAATATTAATAATGATATTTTGAGGTGTGAATACACTGATAGATTAACGTTATTAAAATCAACAAACACTAATCTGGTGTAATTTAAGATCTGAAAAAAATCATTACAGGAAAAATATTCATTTCAACCCATCATTCATTAATGTAGAGTATCGGACATATTATTAAAACACTTTGGATTTAAACATATTGCTCATTCAACAAATCATGATTATAGAACACATATGAAATTATGAAGTAATTTATGAGCCAAGAAAGATAAGCTTCATTCAGTGAGTAAAAGTCTCATCTTCTGCATGGGACCTTGGGTTTCCAGCTAAGATAAGGGAATCAGAAGAAGGACTTTATTATGGCTTCCCTTCTTGGTAACAAGGTCATAGAGCAGTGTGTTTTTAGGTTTGGAGACCAGACATATATATGTATATATTCAATTCAATTCAATTTTATTTATATAGCGCCAAATCACGACAAGAGTCGTCTCAAGGCACTTCACATAATAAACATTCCAATTCAGGTCAGTTCATTAAGCCAATCAGAAAAAATGTTTCCTATGTAAGGAACCCAGCAAATTGCATCAAGTCACTGACTTGATATGCATATATATATATATATATATATATATATATATATATATATATATATATATATATATATATATATATACATATACATACATATCAAGAGGGTGATTACTAAAGTTATTTATTAGGGTTAAATGTTTGCACTGAGCTTCTTTGGTTTCTGAGTCAGTGAGATAAATGAGAAAAAAAACAAAACAAACATCAAATGTAGATTGGGTTAAATACAAGTTATCTGGTGAAACTTAAACAAAAAATAATTTTACCTCTTAAGTAAAATGGGTTGCATTATGCTAATTTACTTTGTGTCCCTAACCCTAGCCCTTTTCTGTCTCCAGTCTTGATAAGATAAGATAAGATAAGATAAGATAAGATAAGATAAGATAAGATAAGATAAGATGATCCTTTATTATTCCCACAGGTGGACTATGCTCTACTAGTAAAATGAACATTTTTGGTCAATGAACATGTATGGATGTTTAAGCACGGAAGGTTCATTACCAGGTCTGGATCTTATAAATGGGTCATTGTTGTTTTGTAGAATACTAAATTATTTGTTTTTCTTTTCATCAGGGTCAAAGAAATTCTTCCTCCACCAAAAAGTGAGTCCTTGGTTTTAATTGTCTCATGTCACATATCACAATCTGGTATTCAACATTTCTCCAAAAGAACACAAATGAAAACATGATGTCAAGGCTTGTGAAGCAAATCCAGGCAAAAAATCAGAGTTGACCCTTTAGTTTCAGATAACTTTTATAAATATGTATATTTGCCAGATATTTATTTATTGAAATTGTAATTGGGTTTGAAATCATGTGTGCTGGAGTAGGTAAATAGCTAAAACATGCAGGCCAGTGACCCTCCAACACAATAGTTAAAAAGCCCTGGTCTAAAGAATATATTTTTAGGAATCTTAAAAACCAAGTTAACTAAGAATCCATTCATTGCTTTTTTCAAAAAAAAAAAAAAAAAAAAAAAAAAAATATATATATATATATATATATATATATATATATATATATATATATATATATATATATATATATATATATGATTGGTTACTCTGAGTTTAACATGCAGGCTAAATGTGAAAATAGTCATCTACACCCATTTCTTGCTTTAGCTGTAGCCAGCCATTTCCTGCTTTAGCCGGCGACAGGAAATAGATAAAGAATTGTTCAGATTAGAAATCCAGTCAATTCTACATCACACAGAAAATAAGCATTCAAGGACTCACCCATCTTGGCTTGCGATGGGGAAGGTTGTTGTTGCAGTGTCCAGGAAACAGCAGAGCATGTCTTGGCTAGTAGAAGCTAACTGTTAGCATTAGCAACTCCTCAACATGGCAGAACTCCTTCTGGCTTGTGGTATTTGTGGGAATAAAACATCACTGTTGAAGAGAAATCATAGGGAGCCTTAGTCATACCCATCTACTTCTGCACCATGGGTTCCCGGAAGAACAAAAACATGAATGCAAGTCAACTGGGCTAAAACCGCTATTTTCTAATTCCATTTGTTTTGTGCCATGGATTTCATATATAATGTCCGTGAATTGTAAAGGAACATTTTGATATCAAGAAGGTGCTTATTTTCAAACGGGGGAAACACTATTTTAGGTTTTGTGTGAAAATAAGTCCAGAACTACAAATGCGCTTCATGAAAGTGACGTCATCAAACCGGACACAGAGGAAACTGAGGGAAAAGGGCTGTAAGTTCAGCAAACTTCCCACAGGAGAAAATAACCACCATAAACCTGGTCATTTGGTAAGTAGTAGCTACTTTAGGGAGAGGAGATTACGTGGTGACATCACATATGTGACGTGTCGATTTCTGGTGAGTAGTCATGCTAATTACGAACTTTTACAAGCTGATAAAACTCAAAGTACGTGACTGACGTGGTCGAAACAACCATCGTTACTTTACATTTAAATTGCAGTATAACATACGTGCAATCCAGGGCGTAGGGCAAAGCGGATTAGAAAATAGCGTTTTTAGCCCCGTTGACTTGACGTCAGAGGCGAGATGTTCGAATATCAGGAAATGCGACTCCAAAACCTGCCGTCTTCTGCTCACCTCTGCTTTGGCTCACTTCTAGTTCCTGAAACAGGAGCACCAGAGCTTTTTTCCAACAGAGATCCACTCACAAGCCGTTCATTTAAAGACTGTGTGTGTTAAAAATACAAGTGAACACATGGAATATTTAAAGAAAAAAAAAAACATAAAAAGGACATATCTAACTTAACATTTGCTACTAAATATTGGTATATACCCACACATGCCCACAGCTAATCTGGATTCATATAATGTGTATCTGAAACCATCCTCTGAAGAGACGGACAATATATTTTACCACACCCAAAAGGGCCAGTAATAATTACAGTTCTATGGGACTGTGCACAATGCAAACACCAGGGCTCAGCTCCTATAGCAACTACTGAGGGTGTGACGGCACTTCTCCCATGTGTTGTAAGTGCTACGGAGTTGGCCAACAAGAGACTCTTTTGAAAACCGTTTCACTCACAGAAAAAAAACAAACATGGAGTAAGAGACCAGTATTTTAGGGAAGTTGAAATAGGCCATAATGTTCACAGGATTAGTGTTTTTTTTACTCTAATCTATTTTTTTTTCTTTTGCTGTGCAGAGGAGCCTGACGTTCGCACCAGAAAGATTGTGAAGGTGGTGACTCAGACAATGATCAATGGCAAGGTGGTGGATGAATCTAGTGAGGTGGAGCAAATTGAAGAGACAAAGAAATAGGAAACAGAATGGGGAACAACAAGGGTAGAGAACTGAAGAAAAGTAATATAGTTATATTAGTCTACATAGGAGCTATGAGATGCAGTTTTACTAGAAAAAAAACCCTACTTTACTACAGCTGTTCTGTTGTTTCATAGAGATGTTTCAAAGTTTGTGTTTGTGATATTTAGATTTTTACCTTTAGGATAAAAAGAAATAGGCTACTGTTGATGTTAGAGTAACAGATGTTCTAGGAGTTGTTGTCATGAACATTATATTTAATGGCTGTATTAGTCCTATTTTGACATTACATAATCCACAACTAAACATCAAAACCATCAAGACACTTTCTGAAGGTAAAACATTCCCATTTTTTCCCTCTGTTTTTGGAAGTGTTTGTAAAAAAAATCTGAAACAACAAAAACCTTTGGAGACAATGACATCTTTTGAGCTTGCCGTTTCAACATAGCCGGTAATCGTATTACAGAACCTGATTTGATTTTCAGAAAACAATTTACATTTAGAATAGTTAGTTTTGAAACTGAAACAGTTTTAGACATAAATGTTTGTTTTAATAATGAATTTTTATTCAATCTGTTTTCTCTTTCCTTCATAAGGAGACAAATCAGCAAGGGAAAAGGGACAACAGATGAGATGAGACAAAATATCAGGATTATGGGATGTTTTATAAACAGTTGGACTTCCTGTGCAGACTTTGTGTCTGTGTGGCTTAGATGGAATATAATCATGAAAATGTCTATAACTCAGAAAGAATGAAATCTCCTTTTTTTAATAGCCACTTAAATAAAATATAATCAGTCCGTGAGACAGACATCTTGTCTACTTTTATAAGTAGGCTTTGACATTGTTTATCTAATAAACCTTATGGTTAAATTCTGAATGATGTTAGCCCAGGTGTGGACAAGTGGGGGTGTAGAGGGAGGTGGAGTGTTCAGCCTAACAGTGAACAACCATCCCCCACTCCCCGATCTTAACTTTTAACTTTCTTTAACCCTCCCACTGTCTTTATGGGTGATCCCGCGAGGAAAGTTGACCATTGAGCAGGATTGATGGTTTATCCCTTGTGGTCCACGTGGCAGGGGTGAGGTGGTGGTGCTCACTCCTCAGCCCTGCCACATGGACCCAAGGGAAAAAACGATCAACCCTGCTCAATGGTCAACTTTCCTCGCGGGGTCACACCCATTAGGACAGTGGGATGGTTAACAAAGAATGTTCTACTAGTAGTGGACATCTGTTCTGTGTGAGTGAGTGTGTGTGTGTGTGTGTGTGTGTGTGTGTGTGTGTGTGTGTGTGTGTGTGTGTGTGTGTGTGTCTACTCTGTCTTCTTAAACCCCCAGCAGTCACTTGTGATGCAGATGGCTGCTCATAGAAGAAGTTTATTCATATACTACTTTTCACTAAGTCACAAAGTGGTTCACAAACAAGCATCATCATACTGAGCCAGGATTCTCTGGAGGTTTCTTCCTGTTAAAGGGGAGTTTTCCTCTCCACTGTTGCTACATGCTTGTATGGGGATCACTGTAAAGTTTCTGATACAACAAGTCCGTGACTTGACACAATCTGGGTTTCCTTACATACAAAACTTTTAACTAAATGGCATAATGACCTGAACTCAATGCACTGATAAGTAAATAACATTTGAATGTTTACTTTGTAAAGTGTCTTAAGAGATTCTTGTTGTGATTTGGTTCTAAATAAATAAACAGCGTTACAGAATTACAGAAACCTTATTCTAGTTCTAGTTATGTCTTCTATATAAAGATGAGAAAAATGATCCCAACACTGGAACGCCCTTGATGGCCCACAAGCTGAGTCAGTACAAAACGACTAAGACCTCCTAAACCTCGAGCCACCAGTAAGCCCATTACTGCCCAGATTGTATTGTGTTGGGTTTGGCTTACATTTGGTGGGCTAAGAAAGAGATTACCCATTTGCTGGGTCAAAGGGCTGCATGTTACTTTACTTTCAACCATAAATCACATTATTTGAGCACACTGTGTTTCTGTGTTTTGATATATATATATATATATATATATATATATATATATATATAAACATAAAAAAAATATATATATAGGGCCGGGACTTTGACGCATTAAGTATGATTAATTGATTAGAAAAAAGGACGCGTAAAAAAAATTCACGCATTTAATCGCAACTTGCATTTCGAACAAGGCGAAACCTTTGTCATTGCACTACTTCCTCGTAGACCGAATATCACTGACGCACACAACAATGCACAGTGCTAATGGCTACTAAAACGGAATAAAAACAGAAAGAAGTTGCCTTGCTTGGACTGATGCAGGATTTAGGAAACACATCCGCAGCTTTTCTCAACTTGGAAAAAAAATAACTTCCAGACAACAACGGAGTCCGTGTCGCAGACATTTTTCAGAGATCGATACTGCTGCCGCTGCCCGGTGGCACCAGAAACTTTACAAAAGTTGTAAGCTATATTTTTAACATTTACGTAACATCTGTGCAGCGCTGAAAGCACCAGACAGAATAATTATTTGCCCTAACAGTAGTTTATGAAAGTAGTCAGACAAACGAGAGGCACCTGGCTGCCGCTGGGAGAACGCTCCGTGTTCTCACTACTCTGAAAACAATCACAAACGACGTGTCTTAAAGTTGAAAACAGAAGTTTAAGTTAAAACAGAAGCACTCTGAAACTTTTCTGATGATTTTCTAAACAATTCTGTCGGGGAATTATATGTTTCTGAGACGAGTCACTGTCTAAACATCACATGCATTACTATCATTAAGCAGCAAGGTGTGTTGAAGCTGTCATTAGCTAAGGGGTGGATGCTTAAGTGCATCAGGGGCAGCGAGGAACGAGAAAGTTGTGATCAGGCTGGAGATCACACCAGATTCGCTGCTGCAGGCGTGAATCTGCGGGTCTGCAGCATCCCCTTCTTAACGTGACAGCAGGTGTAATGGTATGAAATGACTGTTTTCCACCAAAAGTCATTTCCCCCCTCTCTGACACAGAACTAGTCTGCATGAGATATGGCCTCAAGGTCTCATGCATTTGCTATAAACTGCTTTCTTTCCAGCTCAAGAGAAGAATGAAGAATGGACTCTCTCCTTTTAATAAATCAAAGAACTCTATTTTAATAAAGCTAATCAAACAAAGTGTTAGTCAATAAATAAGATGTGACCAATCTGTGAAATCAAAATATTAATTACTTTATTTTAATCCTATAGAATATAATAAGTAATATGACTTTAAATGTTTCCACTAGGACTGATCTCACGTAGCGTCAAGAGACGACATTGCTTTACTGATCCAATCAGAATCTGCAACATCTGGCGGAGGGATGGTTTTAGTGGTGCTTGGTAAATCTGTCATCTTTCCATTCGACCATAAACCAAAACATCCAATGTATAAAACTATGCCCAAGTCATCTTTAACAAAGCGTTCTAGAGAGGTGTCGGAGTGGCCAATCCGTAACTTTCCTCTTCAGCCAAAAGAACCGACAAGCTGGATAAAATCTGTTGCTGTTCAACTGCTGCAACGGTTCCTTTCAGAATAAAAGCTGAACCATCACGACCCAGGTTTGGGGCTCACTAGATGCCAACAAACTTGTCGTGACCCGGAAGTATCTCAAGACTGGTGGTTGGCTGCCGCGGCTGCTTCTACCGGCTTCGGCTCCACAAGGTCAAGCTGGACCTCGACATTCCTGATCTAACGGGGACTTCCGGTAAGGGTACGTAGACTGACAAATGGCGTCGAATGTGTTTATAAATCTCCTAACCAAAGCTTAGCGCGAAGACATCACCTTCAATTCCCATCAGAACTAATCGCTTCTTCGGATTTGCTGGTTCGGAGCAAATTCCACATTACACCATTCTCCGTCTCATCCACCTTAGTTACACCATACATTTAGTGTTAAAGTTAGTCTAGTTTTAATTTGTTTAGTAATAAATCTTTAAACTTTTAAACTTGACTCTCTTCTGTTGTCTCTGAGTGAATACGAAGCTGTTATCTAATCTCTGCAATATAAAGTTCCAATCTTCTGGTTAAAATAACCCAACAGATCCATAAATGGTTAATGGCCTGTATTTGACATAGCGCCTTCTAGACTCCTGGAACCCCCCAAGGTGCTTTACAACACAATCAGTCATTCACCCATTCACACACAGATTCACACACTGGTGGGGATGAGGTACGATGTAGCCACAGCTGCCCTGGGCGCACTGACAGAGGCGAGGCTGCCGAGCACTGGCACCACCGGTCCCTCCAACCACCACCAGTAGGCAACGTGGGTTAAGTGTCTTGCCCAAAGACACAACAACAGCGACAGACTGAGCAGGGCTCGAACCTGCAACCTTCCGATTACGGGGCGAGCACTTAACTCCTGTGCCGCCGTCGCCCCATAAGGTTAATTTCATATTTTCTATGGAATCCTACATCTTATGGCTGATTAAATAACATGTAATTTAAATCATTACACAGGACATCCCATTAGGAAGGTCCGCTCCTCTGTTTGTCAGATCATTATTTCCTCGCCATGATCTTTTATCTTCACATCATCCTCCAGCCATCCAACTGGAACCAGTTAGTGTTCCTGATCATTCTCAGAAAATGTCACGCCTGCGCTGGTGTTAAAAGTTAGTACATTTAAGTCCTAGATCATATTTGTGCCTGTTCCACTGTCATTTTGAAGGACTATTATTTATATGCATGGACGTAATTTTCACTTTAGAAGTGTGTGTGTGTGTGTGTGTGGGGTGGGGGGGTGGGGGTGGGGGGGGTGGGGGTGGGTATCTTTACAGTATGCCCTAATGGGAAACAGGCTTCAACACAAATGGTTGTTTTCCGCTTGGTCCCAGAGCTCAACCAGTGTCAATTTAATATAGCGTAATATTGTTCTTGGATGGTAAAAAGTGCAGGGGTCAAAACTTGTCTTTGGAAAAAGTGTGGGGGGTCCCCCCCCCCAAAAAAAAATTACGTCCATGTTTATATGTGTGGTTTTACTACATTATGAGTAGAAATGCAAATAAAAACTACAAATTATACAAACAAGTGAAACTGGAAAATTTAGAATCTGGTGCAAAGTCTACTTTGTTTCAGTAATTCAACTAGACAGGGAGACTATTTAAAGGCTCAGGAACCCTCTGCAGGTGTTTTCTATTTGTAATTATAAATTTTAGTTGATTTGTGGTTTGTTTCATATCACACAGTGACATTTTAATAATTAAAATGCATTTTTTTAATTAAAAGCTTTAGTTTACAGTAATAACCATGTCTAATGGTTGATTCTCTGCCTCATAATTTTAATTAAAAGTTTT
Organism: Nothobranchius furzeri; assembly: GCF_043380555.1. Taxonomy (NCBI): domain Eukaryota; kingdom Metazoa; phylum Chordata; class Actinopteri; order Cyprinodontiformes; family Nothobranchiidae; genus Nothobranchius; species Nothobranchius furzeri. Next base: position 50,353,155 of record NC_091746.1, read on the forward strand.
GCTTTGAGAGCACATTTTCCAGAACGATTAAAATGCAATCAATTTAGATTAATTAATTACAAAGCCTCTAATTAATTAGATTAAAATTTTTAATCAAGTCCCAGCCCTAATATATAACATAAAAGACTGCCATATTCCTTCTTTTTAAACACAGACCTGCTTCAGCCCTACTAACAGTCTCGTCCCCTGCGGCTCTGCAGACCAATTGGTGCTAAATGTACCAAAAGTCTGATGTGTATCTAGGGAGAAGAGGGCCTTTAACAGTGACAGGCCCTAATTTGTGGCATGCCCTGTATCGGCAGGTCAGGCAGGCCCCCTCTTTCCCCCTTTTTTTAAATCTTGCCTAAAACACTTTTATCTTCATGCTTTTACTGTGGGAAATGATTTATTTTGGTTTGTATGAGACCTTTCTCTACCGCCTATCATGTTTGAATTTGTTGCATTGCATGGTGTGCTTATTTTAGAAGTTGGTTTTATGAGCGATCTTGATTTGATCTGTGGTATCACTTGTTTTATTATGTTGATGTTATGTACATCGTTTTGTTTGACTTTGTTGTTGCATCTTAAGGCACTTAATAAATTAAGGTGGTTCAGTGTAGCATGGTAAGTGATGGTAGAGAGAAAGATGGACAGAGATCAGAGTCTTGATGAGGACTTTGCTCTGGTTTTTCTCTGATGAAACATGAGAGTTTGGATTCAAGATGCTGCTCCTCCTCATTGGTTTAGTGTGGAGTCAGATGAAGTGGTTTGGGTGTCTGATGACTCCTGGTTGCCGTCTTCTAAAGGTTTTTCAGACTTGTTCCACTGGGAGGAGACCGTGAGACAGACCCAGACTTTGCTGAAGGGATTATAGGTCTTCTCTGGACTGAAGAGGCCTTGGAATCCTTCAGGAGGACCTGGAGAGTGGTACGGGGAAATGTAATGTCTGGGAATCCCTTTTGAATCTGTTCACACCCCTATCAGATTTTGGATGCCAGAAGAGGATAGGTGGATTTAGATATTTTTGAGAGTTATGAATAATTAAGGTCACAGGGTAGTATTTTGTCATTCTTCCTTTCTTCTCCCATTTGTGGGATTTTGAGTTGAGCTATTGTAAGTTTTTTTTATTTTTTTGCCTTATATTCGGTTGTGTTTTCTGTTTTGAGTATTTTCTGGTCTACTTTTGAGTATTTTCTGTCACCTACTTAACCTACTCTCTGCATTTTTATTCTCAAAATAAAAAAATAAAAATAAAAAAACATTTCAGACATGAAATTTTAGAAAAAAGAAACTTTATTCAACCAAGACATTTTTTGTTAGATGATACAAGTGCAAGTGAGGGAAGATGTTTTCACCTTCTTTCACTCACAGAATCTCATTCTTGCTGCTAGACCACATGGTCTACAGCCTGCTGGCACATGCTATCCCTCTCCATTTATCTTTCTGTTTATCTAGCAGGCTCCAGACTGCAGGACGGGCTGAAACTGTCCAGCCATGCAGATTTCCTCCTGTTTCTGGCGAACGATGCGCTGGATTGCAGGAGGCAGACCTCGAGGGTTCCTGGAGAACACAAGAGCGTAGCCATCGTCGCAGGTCCCATCTTCCTTCAGGGAGCGGCAGGCATAGGTGATGGCATAGTTGTCATAGTCTGTGTCAATGACCCAGTAGTTGTCACCTGGTTCGAAGGAAATCAAGGGAGTGAGGAAAACATGCAAAAGCTCTGATGTGTGAGAAAAATGTGTGTAAAACTTACCTCCACTGGAGAGGTAGCTGGCCAGACCCTGGTAGTTCATGAACATCTTCCCAGGGTTGGTGGGGTCAGGAACAGAGTACTGAGCAGCCATGTCTGCACACACAACCCAGAAGCTGCAAAACAAAAATACACGGTGCAAAATGTTAAACAAGTCAGCATTATTGCAATTTCAGCAGTTACGGGTCAATTTTAAACTATAATCCATTGCATTCCTTAGTCGTTCCTGATCCGGTGGAAACTTGTTTGGAGCTAATGCTGCTGCTTGTTGGCCTAAAAACACCAAACCTGTTCTCTGGTCTTTAAAAGGAACATGAAAAAATTCTGAAAATCTGAGCCAGAAAATAAACATCTTACATATTTCAGACACAGTGAGGACGTGCCTAGATTGGATTGGTCACCTACCCAAACAGAGTGACCCGTCCCCTGGAGGAGGCGGTCATGGAGCCGTCGTCATCAATGGTGTACTCAGCTGAGATGTTGTCCTGCAGGAAAAGCCCTTCTGGGTCTTTTTTCTGCAGCGCGTACCACTTCCCGGCATACTAAAGAGGGAATGAAAGACAGCTGATCATCTGGAATGGAATCAAATTGTTTTTAAATGTCTCGTTTGTGTTTTAAACACACTCACCCTCTTGGGGTCAAAGTCTTCTTTTGCTGAGATGGTGTCAACAACGCAGGAGGTGGACAGACAGCGCCCCACACAGGACACAAACACCAACAGCAGGGCCAGCTTAGAGGATCCCATTCTGTAGGGAATTTGAATTTAATTCTCATTCCAAAGAAATCTATGGCATGCATTTTCATCAACACAATAGAAAAAATTAAACACCATATGAGGAAACTGAGTCATAATCTGATCATGTGTAAGATTCAAAGGTTTGTTAGAACTCTGAATTGCAGTCTAAAAACACCACAGTGTTTTTCTTTAGATATCAGATTATCTCAGTTTTACAGAAAGATCATAAAGTTTTGTTTGTTACGGCACTCCTAACTTACAGACGAGGAGAAACGAATCCTGGTTCAAGATCAGAACAGATACAACACAAATACATGAAAAATAAACAATCCTACCTGTTTGAAATCAGCGTAGCAGCAGCACTGATTCAATAGAAAAGTTCTTGATGTGTTTCTTCACCAAACTGCATTCCCGTTTCCAAGGCTTCCTTATATACGCGCCCAGGAGACGAGCTTACGACTGATTTTCATTGCTTGGAACTAAATAAGGTGCTTAAATCTAGAGGTAATCTTGTTGGGTTGAAATCCTTACCGTAATCTGGCCTCTATGTTCAAACCTGCCAAGACTTACTATAAAAACAATCAGACCTTTATGTAACTGACTGGAAACACAGTAAGATGACCAGTTCCCTTTTTTATGCATGATATTTCCTGAATGGGTTCTGATGTGAAGTGCTGATTCTTAAATAAAATGCTCACACAAAACACACACAACAGCTAGTGAGGAAAACTTTTAGTTAACTGAAGGATAAACCCAAACCAACAAACTCTGTTTAGCCACACAGTTCCTTTCCTGTATATTTCAAGCTTTTGCTGTAAAATAAGATATTTTAAAAAATAGCATTCATTTTTCTCCAAATAACCAGAAAGAAGCTTCCTTATACACTGCACGACCCCCCATAAATTAGCCACCTAAGCAAATTGGTATGAGCTTCCTTTTGGATAATTACGGCATGGGTGATTATCTTTCAGCTCCAACGAATTATTTAACCTTTACTACAGGTGAGAAAAATGTATGAGAATTTATGATTTTTGTGTGTTCTTTATTAAATCATTTGGGCCAGTGAATTTATATTTTTATTAATTTAATCAGGAAACTCTGGTATTGACTTTAATACAAATATTTTCCTATTTTAAATTTTTTTTTGGTTTTATTGTATTTCCCAGTTAAAGGCATACTTTTCACATTTTTAAATAATTTTCTTGAGCCAGCATGTGCTAAAATGACCCTTTACAGGGTTAATGAAAGGCCACCTCATTTATGCGGTCTGGGGCTTGGCAGACATTCCACACATAATAATGATGCCACCCTCTGTTCCGGGAAATCGTGATCTTCCTTTAGAAGTCCATTGCTGAGGTACTATTACCATCAAGCTTAGCAGCACGGATACCGCAATATTCTCACCATGCTGCCTCGGCGTTTTCAAAAGACACCATGACAACACAGTGTGTGTCTTTTGAAAGCGGCTTTAAAATCACAGTTTCTTTGGAATGGCTTCTTCTGGAAGGTACTGAAAATGTCAATGATAAAACTACAGACAATGCTTCATGATACAGAGATTTATATGTGTATGTTTGGTATTGACCAAACAACCTCTAATTTCCCTCTGGGATTAATAATGTATCTTTGAATTTGAATTTGATTGGTATATTATGTTTTGGTTGAACGAGGTGTAATCCTTTAAGTTGTCTGTAAAACATCCTGTTATAGTAGTTGGATAATTAGATAAATAAAGGTATTTTAAAAGTAGACCCTGTACCAAAAGAGGAAAGAAGTCAGCTTCGAAAAATGAAAGTGCACAAACACCCATTCGTTTTTTCCTCATTTTACAAACAGAGAAGGAAGCTCCCTTTTGTCCAGATGGAACGCGCCCGGTTGGGCACATTATGGATTCCTGGAACCAGTGGAAGATTATGTGCCTCTTGCTGCCTTCCATCGAAGACTCAGAAGATGTTTATATATTTTGGAATCATGATTACCAGTTTCCTGTTGTTTGGAGCTGCTGGCTACCTGATGTATCGGAAGATTTTGGAGCTGACAGGAGCTATTAGTAGCTCTCCCGAAGGGATATGCTGCTTTGAACTCTAACCCCGGCTTTCCACGGGAGCCGTCAGCAGCACGTTACTGCAGCAGCACGTCATAGCTGCTGATAGGAACCGCTGTGGTCAACAGAACCTTTTCCACTGGAGCCGTCGGCAGCCGTCAGCAGCGCGAGTCGGCCGCGTCTCAAGAGCAGCATGTCGCGGCCTTTACGCGCCGGTTCTATTTTCTACGCGCGACGCCTCTGAAACGGGTCAAGTTCGACATTTTTGGGGAAGGAAAGACAGGAAATCGGACGCGGAAATGGAGAGAATCTATCGAGATTTTCAGAATAAAGAACGTACTGCCTTTCCGTTGCTTTACTTTTAAAAAAAGTTACTAACTGTGCGTCCCCGTGAGAATTTATCACCTAGCTAGCGGTCTCCTTTGTTTTTCAGGCCCGTATTAGCGATTATAAAACGGACAGAACATAAAACACAAACATTTTGGAGCCATGTTGTAGTTTTCTCCTGCTAGTTGTTGTGTTTACTGACGAAGTCACTCGTGTGACTTCGTGCTCTGTCGGTGACAGCTGCTCCCCTGCTGCTTCGCGTCTCGTGGGAAGGGCCACGCAGCAGCTTACGCGAGCAAGACGTGCTGCTGCAGTAACGTGCTGCTGACGGCTCCCGTGGAAACCCGGGGTCAGAGTCAGACGTTGCTCAAGATGAATCCCAAGCTAGATGCTCTGAGCAGTAATCTGGCTTTGTTTTCAGAATTCGCATGCAGAATGGACACCAACTTAGAGAAAGTTGCGGCTTGGTTTGTTGGAAACCAACCCCCTGATTCGGCTGTTTGGTTCCCTTGAGACCGACAAGGTCTGAAGGTAGAGAGGAAAATTATGGGCCATTCCCATCTGTACCGGGTCGGCCCGGGCCAGGTAGCGTAGGTTGTTTACATATCTGGGGGGCCTGGTATTTTTCCGGGCCAACCAAGGCTCATTCTCAGCCCTCTTCTCGAGGGGGTCTGCTTCAGGCCGACCAGGGCCAACACACCCACTGCTAACAGCAAATTCACACCTTCCATTAGAGCAAGCCTCTGATTGGTGGGTAGAATCAGCCCACATGGGCTTAAGACAAGGATGGTGGAATCAACCGGGCCAGGCAGGGGCCGACTGGGGCTACCTGGCCCGGGCCGACCTGGTACAGATGGGAATGGCCCATTAATCTCTCGCCTGTTCCAAAACAATTCTGTTACCTGACATTGGTTCTCTTCATGTAGCCTTGAAGACTGAATAATTTAAAACTCCCACTGGAACAGATTGGTGCTCAGATTTGGATGCTTTTGAATCAGGAAATGCTGTAATTTGCTGGATTAATTCTTGCTGGCCCTGTGTATCATGTAACAGGTTCTTAAGTCGTCATCTTTTTCTGTATGCTCTGTTCTGAAACGTCTTTACCTGTTATAAGGGCAACCCTGGACCCAACCTCTCACTGTTGGTAAACAGTCCAGTCAGTGAGGACGCAGACAGACAAGCCACTCAAGACAACCCGATCTATTTTTTCCACTGACCTCGCTGCACTGTAGTAATCCTACTTGCACGGCTTGAAATAGATCATTAACAAAAGTGAAGAATACTATTTAGAGCCCAGCACTGGATGCTGTGGAAAACCGTGCAACCTTTTGCTTTTTGGGGGTGCATAAGTTTGTCCCAGTACTGGCAGTGCAGGGTGATATGGTGTGGGTTCCTGGTTCAGTCCAATGGAAATGTGGAATGCTTAGATTATGGATCGACTCGTTCACCTGCCTGAAAAAAGAGTAACAAAAAAGGTTTTTGTGGAGTAAGAATAAGTCCCCTTAGGCTGCTGAGCTTCAGACTGCTTTTGCTGATGCTAAACTCCAGCATGTGTTTTGTGATAATTTGTTCTGTTCTGTTGATGAAATTAGATCCTATTTGATTGGTCGATTGGGATCATGGCTAAGCCAAAACTAAGGACTTATTACAAACGAAAGATGTATTTGGAGCGGACTCGTATGAAAAGGCAAATGTTATGCCCCTCAATTCAACTGGCCTGGCTGTGTGCCGTCCCTGATTGCGTGTGTGCAGGAGTGGCTGCACCTGTGGGTGCAACATAAAAGCCTGCTTGGTGCAGCTTCAGGTAGATTACCTTGATAGCTCCTACCTGTGTGGCAGTTGGTGAGGCCTTTAGAGGCTTGAGGCTTATTTTAATGTAGATAAACTCTTAACTCACACCATGTGCCCAGACCTCCTCCTTATGCTGTGATCCCATGAGCTGGGTCATAACACTGACAAGAAACCAAAGATCTCTGATGGCTCAGCTGTGAACTGGTATCCTTCCTCCGGACATAGAGATCTGTAGGTTTCACTCAAACTTCTGAAGAGGACAGACTTTGTAGGCTGTGTGATTTAGGAGCAGTTGAATTAGAAATTCATTTTGTGCTATAATGTCCAAGATATGATGATTTTATGAATGTATTCTTTGGTGATCTGTTTGTCCAAAAGCCTGAAATGTTTTGGGTTGATGACAGGATGAAATGGTTATTTAATTTTAATGTGTATAAATTGGCTTTTGTTTGTAAAGCCTGAATGAGGTGGCAAGCCTGCCTATTTAGATACGTACTTGTATGGTGTATTTATTATTTTGTCATTTGTTTTGGGTGTTTTACAAGCCTACTGGGGCTGGACATACAAAGGTATGTAACACACAATAATAATAAATCATTCATTCATACTGCTGTAACGTTGTGCCTAAATTTAAAACCAATTTCACATGAACAAAACTTGTACTTAGAGAAGTTTCAGAAGTGTTATTTATGTAAGTTAAAATCAGCAAATGTGATGTACCAAGTATGAAGGACAGTTTAGGACTAAAATACATTCTGAAATATTTCAGTTTTTATGCTGCTGAAGGGTGGCGTCTCACCTCAGTTTACTTGTAGGCTTGCAAATACACCAAAAATACCATTCTGATTTTCAGCTAAACAGATGAACCAAATGTCTCAGCTAGTAAAAGCTAACAGTAAGCATTAACAACACCATCACACAGAAAAACTACCCAGGTTTGTGTTATTTGTGGAGATAAATAACCAACGCTGCAAGTCGGTGGTGCAGTTACGTTGCTGTTATACCATCCAAGGCAAGATGTCCAAATATCAGGAAATAAGACTCCAAATCCGGCCGTGTTCTGCCACTCTCTGCAGCTGCAGACTTGTCTGTGCTGATCCGAGCAATTCCGGGCTTTTTTTGCCCTGAATACGGCTTGCGAGACATTCATTCCTACCTGCGACTACTGCAAATGTATTGATTAAATGAGTGAATCACACCTTTAAGGCCCCTTCCACACTACTTTAAGACCGTTTGTGATCCACCCGACCAAATAAATAAAAAAATGAAGGGACTGCAGCTAACTTGGGAAACCTCTTTTGCTGTGAAGGCAATTGTGATGCTGCTGTTCATCCATTTAACAGATAAGATTTAACCTGTTTCCTGATAACTTCCTACAGTCATGATCCCACCACGCCCTGAGTGCTGCATGGGCGCAAATGTCTTTAAACTACGTCAGGATGCAGCTTCACCCCACATCAGAACTGCTCCCCTGCATGATGGGGTCTTAACCTGCAGGTAAGCATACCAGCTCCATGTCATGGGCATGCTGTCACTTTACCCTTTGCATGGTCTTCATATGCTGCTATGATTGTAAATCTTAAATGGAAGTTTGCATGCTCCCAATTGTCTCGCCCATCGGATTCCATGCCCAAAGGATGAAGACTTCACAGACACTTTCCACATTTGGCTTCATTAATGCTTAGGTTACAAGTCATCTCCATTTCATCCTAACCTTACACATGTTCATTCTCAACATCTGGTGAGAGAGTTAGTGACACACACACACACACACACACACACACACACACACACACACACACACACACACACACACACACACACACACACACACACACACCTAAGGTTCTTTTAGTGCTCAGATAATAGTTGATGATGGTCAAACGTTCCAGATAGTTGGAGCTGATGAAGTCATCCAGGTGAAAGGTGAGCAGGAAATGAAATTGACTTGTTCATATATCTGCTACCACCTACTGGTATCTGTCAGAACTGCACCATGAGGAGCAACTGGGGGAAACAGTATGAAGCTCGTAGATTATTTTTTTCCAAATTCAAGTTTTATTATAAAAACAAGTGTTTATAGCTAAATGTGAATGACTCAGTATTTAGTCACTCTAACAGATGTTTCTGTTTGATTGATTGATATTTGGGGTCCTAACAAATCATTACATTTTATAACTCATTATTTTTTACCTCCAGGAGACACTATCATGTTGGTTTCTTTCATTAAGCTATGCTTTTATTCTGTGACCATTCCTGATATTGCTGCAAAAATCAAACACAGTCCATTTAATTTAGCCTCAATTAGAAAATTCCTGTAATCTATATTATCTAACATGAACAATGACAAACTGAAACGCATCAGCACATAGTCTTTTCAGCTTGATTAAACGTTTGATTTTTTAGGTTTATAGAAATCATGCTACTCAGTAAAAACTTCACATCTCGCTGTTTTTGCACATGAGACATTTACAGGCCTCAGAAAAGCTGTCTTTTATGCCAGTTCATAATCTGTTTTTCTTAATCTTGTTTTCCATTCCAAATCTCTGATTAGTGAGCAACAGAAACACGAACAAAACAAACACTTGCTTGCCAACTTGAACGAGTTAATACTTTAGCAACTTTTAGGTACATAAGAGCCTGATCAGTTTGGACTTGAAGACTGATTAACCCCAGTGATAAAATGAAATGTTTTTTTTAAAGTCTAAACATTTGTACTCACATTGTAAATTTAACAGTGAAAATCATATATGTTACATCCCCGACATGTGTCGGTAAAAATGTGAAGGAAGGGGGCAACATAAGAACTGGTGGAGGAGTTTAAAATGGGTTTATTTGTACAAAAAGGTATTAAAAACACAAGTAAAACTGATTTCTTTAACAGCACAAAGCAAATTATCAACTATAAAACACCTGGTAAAAACGTATATTAAAAGTTTTACCGCAACGAAGGTGTTTTAAAATCCTGAAGTTGATAAAAGTCTAAAAACATTCTACTGACTAAAAACACCTGGTAAAAACTTATTTTAAAAACTTTACCACAACGGAAGGTGTTTAAAACCGAGGTCAGTAAAATTGTCTCAAACAAAGTTAACCTTAAAACCCAAACCCACAAAAGCCAAAAAAAAAAAGAAGTGTGACCCCTGATAGAAGGTTAGAGGAACATAATTGAAATGTCAAATTTAGGAATGATGATAAATGTTTTGTTTTGAACCTAAAGTAAACAAACTTTCAAAAGTACTGATTGTGCCTTTTTAAATTATCATCTATGAATGACCTGGTTCACTCTCTCGAGCAGATTCTTAAATACTATCGTTGATAAATGTCATTAGACATTACCCAATATCATCAAAAACATTATCTATTGCAGATAGATGGATTTCTAGGTTACCATGTTTTTTTCTTTTCCATTATGTTGTTATCATATGATATTAGACATCTTGAAGGCCAAGACTGTTACTCGAACCATGGGTCAAGTCCGTTTATAGTCTTGAAACTTTCCTAACAAATGAGTCTTCTAAACAAATCTCCCTGTTTATGACTGGAGCTACCTAAACCTTGATTTATTGTCCATGACTTCAGTAGCATTGATTTATGATCAGTTACTTCTATATGAGGATGCCAAATTAACTGCATATTTGCAGAATCTAGTTCTCTACTGGTTATTAAGAGTATTGACGTTGTAACAGGTTCTTAAGTCGTCATCTTTTTCTGTATGCTCTGTTCTGAAACGTTTTTACCTGTTATAAGGGCAACCCTGGACCCAACCTCTAACTGTTGGTAAACAGTCCAGTCAGTGAGGACGCAGACAGACAAGCCACTCAAGACAACCCGATCTATTTTTTCCACTGACCTCGCTGCACTGTAGTAATCCTACTTGCACGGCTTGAAATAGATCATTGACAAAAGTGAAGAATACTATTTAGATTAGTAATTTATTAATTACTTCTTTTGTTTAGAACGTCTTTTCCCTTCCTGAAACGATTATCATCTTTCATACACCTTTAGGGTTGCATGTATCTAAGAACACCATCCAATGTTTATTTGTTTTTATTTTTTTTTTATCGTTCACTGTCTCTAAGTGACAAATGAGTTTTATTTCCTTGAGATAAATCTGTTGGGCTATTTAACTTACGGAGCTGTAATTTAGCAGTATTTATCTCCTCTTGACAAATTTTACGAATTATTTGAGTGACATTATTGGGTGACATTGTACATTGTTGATGTACTCTGAAGCAACCTTTGCTTACTTAATCTGTGTGAAGTTGAAATATTATTTTTATAACCAGGACTGGTTTTGTTGTTAGTTGACTCCAGTGTTAGAAGCAAAGAGATTAAATTAAGAAGTCACTAGAGGTGAAAGTTTCTGGTGTAATGAGAACAAACACATAGGAGTCTATGATATTATTATAATTTTTTTTATATGAGCTTGGGGATGCTGACAAGCTCACCGTTTTTCCCAGATGGATTGATTCTTTTTGATTTCTTAAGATTACAATCTTCTGCAACAGCTCTTTTACTACAATTTCTCCTGTTACTTCTAGGTGATGTAAATCACTTTTTGTGTTTATTTTCAATTTTCTTTACACGGATTATGGCTTTTTTGTTAGTTGTTTTGGTTTGTTTTGTTGTTTAATGCACACTGTGCTGCACGACTCTGCCCCCTGCTGATGTGAACTAGTCATTGCAAGTTCCTTTGGATGGGTGTTTTTCACTTAATGTGAGGTCCAACTTTGACGTCGGGTTGGCACAATGCTTGCTGGTATTGGACCCTTTTTGTTTATGTTTTGTTTCTGGTGAGCCATGAATTGCCTCATGCCTCAAGAAGAGAGAAGGCTGATAAAGATTTCCTCCCATTATTACACTGCCTGGATGGAATTACTTTAAATATTGGATGATAAGGATTTTTGCTGAAAACAATTCAAAATCAACAGTGACCTCCCAGAATGTCCTTGTACTTTTTTGCCACAGGTCGTGAAACCAGGAAATTGGGTTCTGATGAAGGTGCTGAAGCAAGACTATTGGGGCAGCCAGAAGTCCATTCGAAGTACTCCTCATCACTTCCACTGCTGTGAAGATTGCTGAGAGGCCATCTTGGATTCATCTATACTACTGCAAGCTTACCAACTAACCACTTTAGCGAGGCAACGAAGTCCGGCTACAAAGGGGTGGGCCACATTGTTCACCACATTGTTGATCTTGGTGTTTGCACTCATGGCCCTGCACTTGGGCCGCCTCTCAGCACCTGATAGAACAACTGAGACAGCAGCATTTGTGGGGGTACTAGAACTGAAGCTGAAACGACGGATTGGGGTTCCTCCCTGACCGCACACCTACATGACAGCGTAACCTGCATCCACCTCGGCTGAAGACCCCCTGGACGCAACTACAACAGGACACAGCGAAGAAGAGACGCTGGAAAAGGATCAACTACTTCGAGCACCTGCACCCAAATCTCCAGACTGGTTTCACGGCCAAGGACCTGAAGGACTTTTCGGGGACAAGATCAGCTCCCTGACAATTGGATAACCACCTCAACGCACCACGGAAAGACCCTGATGTCTTCCTATTGAGAAGTGGAACTGTGCGCTTCATGTTCCGAACTACGTTATTACGTTCCGGACCTGGACTTCAAGGTACTCATCAATGTAAGACTGAAACCATCCTGACCAACAAAGAGGACTCTGACCTTCCAAACTATTCTCCAACTGAGACTCTCAGTCCACGGACAAGCCCTTGATGCAGAACACTTGATTTGCCTTAGCTCTGCCATAGTTAGAGCTGCATAAATTAATATTACACGTTCATATTTTCCTCATTCACAGAAAGAGTTGTCTGCAACTTGAAGCTTTAAACTAAATTCACCTGTTTCAATACACTGTACTATGTTTTCTGTGTATTATATGGTTTTGCTAACCCTTCCCAATCTCCTTACAGGAACTGCCATAAATTGTAGAGATGTGCATCACAGTAAATTCATTTCAATATGTATGAAATAGCATTTCTTAAGGTTATAATTGTCTTGAATAAGCTGACTCCATTCTCTATCTCTGTGAACTGCTGTAAGATATTATTGTCAGTTGTGTTTGCCTTATCGTGTTTATTACCTTATTTGTTCTTATCATTTTGCTTTTTTTTGTATTGAACTTTGCATGGAATGATTCTTTGGACGAAGTTATCAGGATTGAGATTACGATCCGTAAACGACAAACGAATGCAGCACCTCATGCTGTGTTCCCACCTCATCGTGTTGATTCTGAACTGTTCATATCTGATCGTAGTGTTTATTACTTTACTTATTATTTTTCTTGTTTTGATCTTTATCATTTTTGTCTTGAGTTACTTGATTTGTACCCTATTGGTCCTTATGACTACCGAGATGATCACCTTTCCTGGTTTTACCCCTTCCCTATTCCTTCAGTTGTGAATGATGTAGCTTTCATAGATAATGGTGACAAGTGATGGAAGTGGATAAAATTCCTTATTATTTTACTTATTTTTTATTTTCCTTATTTGGTTTTGTTTTGTTGTTTTCTCTTGTTTGGTTATCCTATTCAGGTAAACAGGAGGGAATGTTATGGAAATTTCATGTTTATTAATTCTTGATCATTGATTCAATCAACTGAATGTAATATGTATCGCCCTATGCCTCTTTGCATGCATTCTCATTCAGACACAGCTGCACAAGCCACACACACACACACACACACACACACACACACACACACACACACACACTCTCTCTCTCTCTCTCTCTCTCTCTCTCTCTCTCTCTTACTTTCATTCCTTTCTTGTCTCTTGGTATAAATAAACTCTTTGACCAGATGTTCGGGGCATTTTGCCACGTGCATTGTGCCATAGTTATAATTCAATTCAATTCAATTCAAAGATACTTTATTAATCCCAGAGGGAAATTAGAGTTTCAGTACACACAATTCAGAGATCAGACATACATACATAGGCAAAAACACATGACAAGAATTGGTGACTGTGGTCATTCGAAACCCTGAGTCGCGCTACCTTAATAGAGATTAGAGATGACTGGTTCAGGTGGAGGAAAAAAAAGGCACTTCAGAGTTCCCCTCCACAGGGAGGGCAGCTTTGCTCTGCAAAAAACACCTCAGACAGAAATGCAACAGACTTCAGACATAACACAATATAAGTGTCCACTAGGAGGGGTGGTGGGTTTGGGACTCTCCACAAGTCAGCAGCAGCAGCCACGATAAGCAGCGCACGTCACCTCAGTCTGGACAGGGGAGAGAGGTTGTTGGGGTTTGGAGGGCACAGTGACTCCTGGAACGATTCGGCGGCCTTCATAGCCCACAGTCCCGCCTAGGCTGGGATAGGGAGACAGAGTTGCCATAGAGACGGCAGCATTCCACGTTTCTTCTGAAGGGGGAGTATTCGTTGCAGCCTCACAGGCTCAAGGGCACTAGATTCAATTCAATTCAATTCAAGTTTATTTATATAGCGCCAAATCACGACAAGAGTCGTCTCAAGGCACTTCACATAATAAACATTCCAATTCACAGTTCATTAAGCCAATCAGAAATAATGTTTCCTATATAAGGAACCCAGCAAATTGCATCAAGTCACTGACTAGTGTCAGTGACTATACAGCAATCCTCATACTAAGCAAGCATGCAGCGACAGTGGAGAGGAAAACTCCCTTTTAACAGGAAGAAACCTCCAGAGAATCCTGGCTCAGTATAAGCAGCCATCCTCCACGACTCACTGGAGATCGAGAAGACAGAGCAGGCAGACACACACACACACACACACACACACACACACACACACACACACACACACACACACACACACACACACACACACACACACACACACACACACACACACACACACACACACACACACACACACACACACACACACACACACACACACACACACACACACACACACAAGTAATGTGTCTATAGTTATATTGTGATGTCTTAGTAAATATTGTATTTGGTGAAAGATAAACTTTATTGTATTTATCCTAGTGGATCTATAATTAAACGGATAAACTAGTATTAGCACATCAAAAGTCAATGAAAACAAAAAGTTATTATCAGGAGAGAGAGAATGTATTAGTGGTTAGCAGCAGTGTGCTAGTCGATGGCCCCCTCCATGAGGCCACCACAGCTCAGCAGAACGTCATCGCAGCTTCTTCTGGGGAGAAAAACACTTACAGAGAAAATAAAGTTAACAGCTGAAATTGCACAAAATAGTACAGTTAAAGAGCAGACTGTAGAAGAAAGCAGTAGAGTGTGAAAAGTGGTCAGTGTGTCCTCCAGCAGTCTAAGCCTATAGCAGCATAACTACAGAGTTAACTCTGGATAACCTATCCTATTTAGATGTAGGCATGTTGGAGGCAGGGCAAGGGAGAGCCGTCTTTACCGACTGTACACTCCACCTCCCTGTAATCCCCCACTTGTCCAGATTTAGGCTAAAATCAGATTTTAACTATAAGCCCTATCAAATAAAAATGTTTTAAGCCTATTCTTAAAAGTAGACAAAGTGTCTGCCTCACGGACTAAAGGTGGGAGCTGGTTCCACAGGAGAGGAGCCTGATAACTAAAAGATCTGCCTCCCATCCTAAGTTTAGATATTCTTGGAACCACCAGTAGACCTGCAGTCTGAGAGCGAAGTGCTCGGTTAGGAATATATGGAACAATCAGATTACTGATGTATGATGGACCTTGATTATTAAGAGCTTTATATGTGAGAAGAAGGATCTTAAAATCTATTCTGAATTTAACAGGTAGCCAATGTAGGGAAGCTAAGACAGGAGAGATATGATCTCTCTTTTTAATTCTCATCAGAACTCTAGCTGCAGCATTTTGGACAAGCTGAAGACTTTTAACTACATTCTGTGGACTTCCTGAGAGTAATGAATTACAGTAATCCAGTCTTGATTTAATAAAAGCATGAACTAGTTTTTCAGCATCACTCCTGGAAAGTATGCTTCTAATCTTAGCAATATTCCGAAGGTGGAAAAAGGAAATCCGACAAACTTGTGAAACCTGGGATTTGAATGACATGTCCTGGTCAAAGATAACACCAAGGTTCCTTGCTTTGTTCTCGAAGATTAATGTAATGCCATTAAGGTCAGGCGATTGGCTAAGCAATTTCCTTTTCATATTAGAAATTGTTTTGGGGCCAGACAGAGATAATTTCCTCTCTGTCTTAAAGTTCCGTTGGTCCTCAACCTCTCAAAATCCAATAATGGTGTAAATTAATCTATCCCAATCCGTGCTGATTCGTCCACTCGCTCCTTGATGGCATCCATCTTTTGTGCCAACGCATGAATCTCAGCCATAGTTCCAAGCTTACGACTCATCTCGACAATTATATGAGTCTGTGCATTCACAGCGCAGTGTAATCCATCCCTGAGCTCGGGGAGAGTGCCAATATTCCTCGACAGCTCGTTAATTTTCCAGTAAGCCAGGAAGCCTCCTAGGCCAAAGAGCAGGAAACCTGACACCAACACCACAAATATCCAGATGTCTTCAGAATCCTCTACAGACAGTTGAGATAGGCAAATCAGGTTCCACTGATTCCAGGAGTCCATGATGTGCCCAGCTGGCTCCGTCCCAGAGAGGCACCCGGGAGCCCCTTCTCCCATTCTCATCGCTGAAAAAATTTTGTCAATCGCGTTTAGTGACCAACTGACCAGGTCCATGCAGAAGCAGCCATACACCCAGAGACAGACAAAGAGCCTTGAGATAAGATAGGGAGGAGAGGAGGGGAAAAAAGCGTCTGTACTCTCCAAGAGCCGGAAGGAAGAACTGTTTGACTTATCTGTTCATTGTCTTCTTTTTCTCTTCGACTACAGGAAATGGGTTATTGATAAACATATTGACAAAAGCCATGACACCCACCCACAGAGAAGATCCCCCTCTTAATAAATAATACGCATCTTCACACAAACTACATTCATCTTTAATAGAGGCATAAATGTAAAAGCCGAATTACCTACTCCCAACTCAGGAGATAGTGATGAAAAATAACTAAAAAGGACTGTTTTGAGGCCCTGTAATTAGAATGAGAACACTTTAAATCCTTTATTGAGGATCTATTGGAGGTCATGGTGCCAGCAGCCAAGATAGTTCCAGTTCCTATTGTGTATTTTTAAGTTGCTGCAGATAAACAAAACAAAAAAAAACATAGTTGGATCTCTAGATTGAGCTGACAGTCCACTGTGAGGTGAGTTACCCAGCCCCCGCCTCTCGGTGCTCCCTCGATGCTTTTGGCTGAGTCCTGCGGGGTTTAACTTTTAAAAAATGAGAGTATTTAAAGCAGGCCCGTTCGTCTAATCCCCCAGCTAGGAATAACGGAATATGACTCCGGTTGTATTTTGTGGGTTTTCTCTGAACTGGGGCCATTACAAGGGACGGCTGAGGGCATTCATATGGTGCAGCTCAAGATGAAATTCTTGACAAGATAGATTAAAGCAAAAGCATTTTGCAAAAAAATGTTCATTAATCTTGAACAAATGTCGGCGGTTCAAAGCTGATCTGATACCGTCGTAGTTCTGACCATAAACAATGCCAACTAGCAATTATTCCTGGGAGCAAATAAATTATATTTTAAACATAATCGAGGCTCACAGTTTTCAAAAAAGTATGAATGTCAATAGTTTTTGTGGATGCTTATGTTAAAACTAAGCTGTTCTAAAATGCTAAAGCAACACATTTGGAATCAATAAATGGAATAAATGTTTGAAATGTTGACTTTTTTAAAAATTCTGTGTTTCTCAGATAAAAGTGTTTCATGCTTATTTCTTTTTACAGATAAAGAACGTGCACACCATCGCTAAGGGCTAAATGCTTCCGAAGTTACCACATGGAGCAGAATGCTGTCACCCCGAAATATTTACTGGCCCGATCATCTTCCCTTTTTTACAATTAAGTAACAGCTGGGCCACAAACTCACACACACTTTCACACACACACGTCTGAGAGCTGTCTGTATCCATTAAAGCACCAGCAGATTATCTATCTGACCTTTTCTTTAAGGTCTTTATGCAGCCTTATTATAGACAGGTGCTGCTGGCTCTCAATGAAAGGATTAAATATCCCTGTAGAGGTGCAGAACGGGTCTATTTTTTATTGTTTTAAGATTACAGGCTTGATTGCAGAGTGCCTCAGATGGTGGGGTGCTGTCTGAGTTATTTGGGTGTCCTAACTAAATAGAGCTTATGCTAGACGAGACATTGTTTAATAAGGACTTAACGGGCCTGTGCAGGTTCACCCTAAAGAAAGAAACAATTGGGAGAAAACTGTGAAAAGACATAAACGTGTCAGCCATATATTTCAATTCCTCATTATGTTGAATTCATTCAGGAACACACTGATGTAATGAGAAAACATCAAATCATGTAGATTATAAAATATGTTATTCTCTGCAACACTGATTGTTGCCTTTGCTGCAGATGCACTTCAGAGCAGATGTTTTTGGTAGTGTGGGGTTTTGATGTGAATGAACTAATGAAGGCTGGATCCTTTGGCCCACATATTTGTTACTACATGATCAGCTGATGAGTTTAGCATAGGTAGATCCCTGCTAACCTTCAGCCCTATCTGCTGATGACAGAGGGATTGTTTGGATTCAACCCACTGCCTTCTCCTAAAGGCGCTCCCTCCTACAGTCCACTCATCCTACTGTCGGGGGGGATTACTGTTTTATAACTGATTTTGAATGTGTCTACCCCCCTCCCCCACACATCATTTGGGTAAGTAGTCTTTCTTTTTTTAGGGGATAAAATATGTAAATATCATAATCTCTGTTGATTTCCTTTGGCTTACATTTGCTTTTTTGTTGGCAAAAGTTGGAGGTATCTCCATTAGAGTAACATTTGCACCAGCAGGAGCTCCATCCCTGAGCTGAAGAGGGAGAACTCAAGGAGTGTTTAGACGTAGAGGAGAGAGAAGGAACCATGAGTTTGCAAAAAGGAGACGTGGAGAAGTTTCTTAAGGGGAACCCAGAGTTTGCAAAAAACTACTTTGCCAAAAAGATGAACACTTCTTCTATATCGAAGGTGTCCGGACTTCCAGAAAAGCATATCGATTTTAGTCACTTTAAAGAACTTAGTCAGGTAAATCACCCCATTTCATGACTTTTGAAGTCAACAGAAACCTACACATTTACCAAAAGGGGTTCCGTTTCTCTTCTTTTCAAAGGTTGAAGAAAGCAGAATCATGTATGACCTGATCAAAGACATGCAGGAGAACGTCAACATGGAAAAAGTGGTCTTCAAGATCCTGAAGAGGCTCAGCGCTCTCATCCACGCCGACCGCTGCAGCTTGTTCATGTACCGGCAGCGGAACGGCATTGGCGAGCTGGCCACCAGGCTCTTTAACGTCAGCGTGGATTCAGTGCTGGAGGACTGCGTGGTCCCGCCTGACTCTGAGATCGTCTACCCACTGGACTTGGGGATAGTTGGCAACGTGGCTCTTACGAAGAAGACTGTTAATGTGAAAAATGTTAAAGAGGTAAAGTGGTTTAGAGAAATTTCATTAATAGAGATGATATCTACAGCTGATTGGGACTGCAGGTTGATGTTTTTTTTACCACCAGGTGATTTCTCAATAGAGTCCAACAGAGTCAAAATTAAATAAAGCAAAGGTAGCCTGAAGAGTTAATGATAAATTACAACTCCTCATGGTGACTAAATTGGATTAAATTTCAGATTGCGAATGAATTCATGTAATTTGTGCTGTCCTAACAACACTTTTTTCACAGTAACGTTTTTAGAAACTAAAAAGCCCAGGTTTAAATCATCCATGGAGCACTGAGTCATCAAAAATCTTTATTTATTTATTTATTTTTTGCATTTGTGCAAAAGATTTAGCTTCTTGCTTTCATGATTTAGACATAATCATACATTCAGTCTGAAATCTGAGAGTTTTCCATCCGTATACCTGACTAAGTGTGGGAGTAAATCCCCTTGTCAGACTTAATCCTTTTATTTTCAGATCCCATTAGCCTCTGTTGTAGCTTTGGATTAAACGCCTCTGGCATTTAGTCAGCAGGAAGCTAAAACAGATCAACAACAGTTTGCTTCACTTAAATGCAGCACGTGTAATAAACAATTTAAATGTTTTTTTTTTATGATTTTCTCACATTGAGTCTAATTTGAATTAATGGCTGCAGTTTCACTTTAAAACCAGATGAAATATGCTTTATTTATTTGCATTTTTGACACATCTAATATAATCCACCTTAACTAAAATGAATCAACCTTTTGTGTGGTAACAAAAATGCACAGAAAATACAGTCTTGACATTGTCGACTAATCAAAAAGAGAAATAATTGTATTATTTTATTAGTTGCTATACACTGCTGTGACAGAAATGCAATTATATTAGGCTTAAATGCATATTAGACCATAAAAAACGATTGCCGCTGTTTTGGACTGTACTGAAAACTTCTAGTGTTTGCAGATCCATCCCTATAAATGTACGCATTTTTCCTTGTCAGAGCCAGCACTTCAGCTCGTTCGTTGATGAACTCACAGACTACCAGACCAGGAGTGTTCTGGCTACGCCCATCCTCAACGGTAAAGACATGGTGGCAGTGATCATGGCTCTGAACAAGACCACGGGACCGCATTTCACCGCTGAGGACGAAGATGTGAGTAAACCAGGAGCAGAACTCTTCTGTGCCAAAACAAATTTAAAAACAAGTCATTTGACTAAATACAATGATGTCATCTCGATCAGGAGTATTTACGCAAACAGAATTGTTTTCTGTTAACTCAAGAGGGAGGGTCCTTCACCTTTGACATTACCTCTATTTTTGAACAGTGCTTATTCACATAAATCCTACAAATGAGTCAAAAATGCTAATGAATATGAATCCATCCTGAAGTGACTCCAGTGATCCTAATTTAAGCAGTTTATCAGACGTTACTCATGATATAGTAGATTCATTATTTGCAGAAACATTTGCAGAAATTTCTGAGTCAGAGTTTGTTTCTTTTTCTAATGTAAAATCATGTACTCTTGATTTGATGTGTGAGTCTGACTTAAGTTTAGTGCACCAGTATAAGATTTAATTAAGATTTGTATTAGTCATAAATAAAACTATAGATATGCCAGCCTTTAGCATACTTTTGTACATTTTGCTGTTGATAAAAGAAAATAAGCTAAGCAATAATTTATAAAAACAGACATAACGGCACAGTAGTCGCAAAGGTCAAAGTACTATTAAAGTGTTCTTTTATAATTTAAAACTGTTATAGCAAATCTACAGAACAAGCTAGTTTTGAATACAAATGGTCACAGAACACTCACCCCTCCCCTCGGGTATCTTCCTTCAGATGCTTCTGCCAGAACTGGAAACACGCAATGCCAGAGGAAACGAGATAGCCACCAGCCACCATTTTCTGGGTCCAAATGTCTTTTGAGGTCAATGACTTCAAATGGCGTTTTTCTTTTTCGGGCTATGGGAGTTTGTCCTAAAGCTGAAGTGGCAGCAGCCAGCTGTTTCTCCTTCTCTGATGTTATTGAGCAGAGAACCGCTCACACCAGTGGTGCGCTGTTGCTAAATATGAGTGCGTAATGAGTGGATGGCCCAGGGAAGTGCAGCGGTTCAGCACCGGATGGTCAAATAGTTGTTTTTGGCTCGAAACGTGTTATTGGCTGAGGATTTTAGACAAAAGTAAGAAGACCAGATTATTAATTCAATTTTTTTTTATTTTTTAATCTTCACAAATTTTTTTTAGCTATATGATGTTGGAACAATTTTGAGAGGCATAAAATTTATCTTAAGCTAATTTTTTTTCTCGATTTTTGCTACAGCAGCCTTAACTGTGTTATTTACAGCTTTGCTGGATATTAAAGTGGCGGCGTGTATTTTTCCTGATGATAGGGGCAGTACATACCTGAATCATCGCAAGCAAGCAATATTTTTGTGTTCGAGTAAGACCTCACCAACGGATGGCCATTAGGGTAAAAAATCCCAGGGAGCGCAACCTCCAGCAAAACGATGGAGGTTTTTAGACAAATGCGAGAGAACCACTCAAATTTGTTTTCATTTTTAAAATCACAGTATATTTATATCTACACTATATTAGAACACTGTTAAGAGAAATAAAAATATTTAAGCTAATTTGTTTTCCAAATTTGCCATTGTAGGTCTAATATTTGTGTTGTAATATTTGAGGTTAGGCTTGAAGGAACGTTTAAGTGATGCTTTGTCAGTTACTTGCAGGCAGGACTCTCCGATCATTACGTCACCCAAAGGGTTAGGTGGGAGAAAATTCTTTGACCAAAACAATACTCACGACTACCTAGATCACGGTGAAGTTAAAAAGATATTGCTCAAAAAAGTCCTACCAAGGAGTTAAAACACAACCTTCATAATTTAGTAAAGGATTGTTTAGCAGTTAGCTGCAGACACGGCTGCACTTAGGAACTAACTGGTGGTTTAACCCCCCGATCCAATCCCTTAATGCTGAGTAAAGCAGGGAGGCATTGGGTCCCATTTTTAAAGTGTTTGGTAAGGCCTGACTGTAGGTGTGAACCATGATCTCCCAGTCTCAGGGCAGCCACTGATCTGGTAACAACCTATTCACTTGAAACAATCACCAAAATCTGACTTTATCTTGTCTTGTTTCTGTTTATTTTCAGCTTTTCTTAAAGTATCTGAAAATTGCTTCTCTGAACCTGAAGATTTTCCACCTGAGTTACCTCCATAACTGTGAGACACGTAAAGGACAGGTATGGTCGATGTTTCGTTTAAACTTGCTTTTCATTCCCAATTAGCGGTTCAGAAACTTGCACCCAGGCTTTACTTATGTAAGGACTGTGGGTTTGGGATGTGTTGTAGCTGCTGCTGTGGTCTGCAAACAAGGTGTTTGAAGAGCTGACAGACATTGAGCGACAGTTTCACAAAGCCTTGTACACGGTCCGAGCCTACCTCAACTGTGACCGCTACTCTGTGGGTTTACTAGACATGACAAAGGAAAAGGTAGAGTGTAATCAGAAACAGTTTACGGTTGTGCATTTATCAGCTTAAAGGTATTAAATGGGTCCATTTCCTTCCAGGAGTTCTTTGACATCTGGCCCGTGTTGATGGGAGAACAGCCGCCTTATTCTGGTCCCGTGACTCCTGATGGCAGGGTGAAGTCTTTGGATTTTTATTTATTTTTATTTTTATCTCTGTGGTACTTTCACATTTTGAAGTCATTTTGTATCTAATTACCATTTTCTTTCTTCCAATAGGAAGTGATTTTCTACAAAGTGATTGATTATATTTTGCATGGAAAAGAAGACATCAAAGTAATACCGTAAGCAGAACTTTTTTCGTTTTTCATTAGACTTTGTGTGAGAATTTATTTTTACTTAAAGCCACAACTGGATAAGAGTGAGTTGATATTTGAGAATATTGTCAGAATATTTATGCATTTTTTTGTGTTAATAGTTGAAGCACAGTTAAGCTACAAGCTGCTAACCAGTGTCCTGCTCATTTGTCTCTCAGGAATCCACCTGCTGACCACTGGGCGTTGAGCAGTGGTCTGCCCACTTATGTTGCTGAAAGCGGTTTTGTGAGTTTCTGTAGAATTTCTTGCAGCAAGTAACTAAATAATGTTGTTCTACGTTAATACGTCTGCTCATCAACCATTTCTGCTCCTCAGATTTGTAACATAATGAACGCGGCTGCTGATGAGACCTTTCATTTTCAGGTGAGAGACTTCAAACAGATGATAAAGGAGGCTATGATTTTCAAACAGCATGAAATAAGTTTGACTCATCAAATTTTTGCAGACGGGAGCTCTGGACGACAGCAGTTGGACCATAAAAAATGTTCTCTCACTTCCGATTGTCAACAAGAAAGAAGAAATAGTTGGCGTGGCAACATTTTACAACAGAAAAGATGGAAAGCCCTTTGATGATCACGACGAGCAGCTCATGGAGGTAACATTGAGGACATGATGGAAAGTCTCACTGTGTTGGATAAACTTGTGCTGCATGACACTAATTTCTCTGGTTTTCAGGCTTTGACCCAGTTTTTGGGCTGGTCAGCTCTGAACACGGACACTTACGACAAAATGAACAAGCTGGAAAACCGGAAAGACATCGCCCAAGACATGGTTCTTTACCATGTCAAATGTCGAAATGATGAGATCCAGAATGTTCTGGTCAGAGCTGTTTATGTTCATTTAAAAAAAACTGTCAAAGAGACTTTTATCTCCAAAAAACAGACAAATGTGTTAAGTTACTCTATAGCCATGAAACAGCACAAAAGCAAGTGAACATCCTGATAGGAAAATCTGAATATTTCTAATTTTTAACACAAAAAAACAATAAATCTGACTCAGAACTAATACCGTAAATCCTCTAATACAGGCCCGGGCCTGTATTTGACTCAAGCTCATCAAGCTCCAGGCCTTCATTGGAAGGAGGACCAGAATTAGAGGCAGGCCTCAATTTCTATTTGAGCAAAATGAACTAATGGTTCGCTGGAGTTTTTGACAATTAAAATTGTGCCCACATTTTCAAAGTTAAACACATTTCTTTTAACAGCAATAGTTTCTGCTTCAGCCATCTCACCCCTCCCCCTGCGCAGCGGACGCAAACTCACTGATGCGCCTGCAGCCTCTCAGAGTTGCTGCTGCTCTTAAAATAATTATTTCTTTTTCTGTTCCTCACTTCTGATTACCTTCAATGGTGTCTGTTTGTTGCAACCACCAGGTACAAAAACTAACTTGTTTTTATTTGACTATTTTTCTGTCCTGCCTGTTTATTATCTTCCTGCATCTCCTCTCAATCCTAAAGAAAAACTGCTACCTGGGTTCATATATATTCACCTTATGAGTTACCTTTGAACTGCAGTTCTAAAAGATCTACCGACCGCAAAAACAGCGGAGTTCTCGCTGGCCGCATCAGTGATCGGTGCGTCACCGAGGACAAAACAGGTGATGTGCCCCGATCCACAGCAGCGAAACGCATCAGGCACAAATAAAAGAATAAAAGAAAGAAAACATAAAAGGAAATGAGCCGACATGAACGATCGCGTGTTAAATTAGTTTTTGAGGTGGCGACACCTGATTTGATAATGTTACTGTGGCCGTCCTCAGGACGCAGATGTCTGGAGTGTGTCAACAATCAGATCTTTGCATGCACAAGCTGGTTAAGGTTAGGATGGGGGTGAGGGGAAGGTTAAATTGCAAGAGGGTAAGCGTCACAATTTGATTAAATGTCCGTTTTACGGCGGGTGTCAGTACCGACGCTCTGGCACAGCGCGCTGCCTCCCGACGCGCAGGAGCTTGTCACCTGCTGACAGCAGGCTGCTGTCTTTTCCGAGGGCTGCATCTTGCCGGTCATTATCACGTGACAGCGACTAGTCGATGACAGGCATAAAAAGTCACTATAGAGCAGTGAAGTCGACTAGTGACTAGTTCATACAACCCCTGCTACTGCTCCCCAGAGTGTTCTGCAGCATAATCAGCACATTCTCTTTGAACTTGATATCAAATTTCGCCTCCTCTTTGTCTCTGCATGGTTAGTTATTACCCTCGCGGTCTATCACTGGCAAATCAAAAGTGAGACGGATGACACAACCGCCCCCCGTACTTGCTTGTTACCACACTCCACCCGGCCACAATAAAAAAACGGCCATTATTCACCTCCGCCGACTCCGATACCGGCCAAAATATTATACCCGGCAGTTAATTAAATACAGGCTAATATCAGAGGATTTACGGTAATTACCTTTTTGTCCCTACTCTCTAATAAGTTTAATCTTTACATTTCTTTCATCCCTCTTAGAATACGAGAGACGTCTACGACTGTGAACCAGAGGAGTGTGAAGAAGAGGAGCTTCTTAATATTTTGGTAAAAAATACAAAGTTAATCAATGTTCTGAGATGAAAGTGTTCATGTTCCTGCATTAAATGTCTCCTAAATGTCACTCAACTTTTGCTTTTCTGCATCAATCTCAGAAAAAAGACCTTCCTCCACTGATCAAGAAATTTGAGATCTATGAGTTCCGGTTTTCTGATTTTAACTGCACGGAGCTGGAGCTGGTGAAATGTGGGATCCAGATGTACTATGAAGTCGGTGTGGTCAAGAAGTTCCAGATTCCACAGGAGGTAATGCTCAAACACATTTAATCTTGAAGTAGTATAGTAAACACCAGTGTGCTGTCCTCTCAGGTGCTGGTTCGGTTCATGTACTCGGTCAGTAAAGGTTACAGAAAAATCACTTACCACAACTGGCGTCATGGATTCAACGTGGGACAGACCATGTTCACACTACTAACGGTATTAGTTTGCTCTATTGAAAATGTTGGTGCTCTGTTCAAAAACAAGCAAGATCAAGTTTATAGCAAGTCCTAAAGTTGGTCTGTTTCCTTCACATTTAGACGGGACATCTGAAGCGATACTACACTGACCTGGAGGTGATGGCTATGATTACAGCAGGGTTCCTGCATGACATTGACCACAGAGGGACAAATAACTTGTACCAGGTCAAGTAAGTGCAACGAGTTATCCAAGTCAACTCTTTTGATATTAAAGAGCAAGTCATTCCCAAATTAACTTTTTTTGCTGATAAGCTATATACTAAATGTCTAATCATGCTGTAGACATGTGTGGTCAATAATTTGGCAATTTTGTGCATTTTTGTTCAAATTTAAATATTCTACCTAAAACTGTCAGTGTTGTGCCCTCTTCTGGTAAAAACTCAGCACTGCATTTGAATTTCAATACGCCATTGCTATTGGCTAAGAGGTACACTGTGATGTTAGCTGGTACATTATGATGTCACAATGTTGCTGTGAGCCTGTGTGTGTGTATTTGTTAGTGGCTCCGCCCTCTCGGTCTGCCAGGCAGCAGCATTTGTTGCATTTTTCAAACAGGAAGTGAAGTAAGACTTTGGTAGGGATGACTTGCTCTTTAAAGATTTTTATTTATTCATTAAAGAGCAGGTTCACTGAGAAACCCTTTTTTTACTCATCATTTTTGAAAGTGATTGGTCACATCGGGAGTTTTTCATGCAGGCTCAACATGAAAATAGTCCCCTTCACCTATCTCCTGCATTAGCTTCTGATAGAACATAGATGGTGAAATGATAGGATTTTAAAAGCCTGACAGATCTACTTCACGCTGTCACTTGACATTCATGGACTCATCCATCTTGGCTCATGACAGGGAAGGCTGTTCTTTGTTTAGTGTCCAGGAAACAGCAGAAAACGACTCGACTAGTAGAAGCTAACCATTAGCATTAGCAACCCCACAGCATGGCAGAACTCCTCCAGGATTGTGTTATTTATGGAGGTAAAACAACATTGCAGAGCAAACAGAGTCAGTGGTAGAGTCATAGTGCCATTAGTCAATCCGAGGCGAGACGTCCAAATATTAGGAAATAATACCCAGGGAACTCCCTCATGTGCTGAGGACATAGTGTTACCAACTATGGTTAATTGAGGGTGTTTCTGTTTGTAAATGACTGAGAAAGGACACGAGCACCCGGGTACACATGGGTGGAATTTATCATCAGACGATTGCGGAGGAACATGCGTTTGAGATGCCACTGCATGCGTCATAGATTAGGATTTTGACTGTTCATACTAACATTCTCATTTGTAGAAAGGAACATAGGACAGTTTCTACAAACATTTAATAAATGAGGGCCCAGATCCTGCCCCGTCTCCTGATATTTTCTCCTCCAGCTGACTTCAGGCGCACCAGAGCTTTTTTTTCCACCAAAGAACAACTTACAAGGCATTGATTCCTACTAGAGATCACTGCAAATGTATTAAAAACTTGAGTAAAGTTGACCTTGAAATGTGATAAAGTGTCCTGTAGCGCTAAAACTGGGGTCTCTGGATCATCAGGGGTCTACAAGCCATAAATT
Organism: Nothobranchius furzeri; assembly: GCF_043380555.1. Taxonomy (NCBI): domain Eukaryota; kingdom Metazoa; phylum Chordata; class Actinopteri; order Cyprinodontiformes; family Nothobranchiidae; genus Nothobranchius; species Nothobranchius furzeri. Next base: position 50,380,655 of record NC_091746.1, read on the forward strand.
GGAGATCAGTGAAGATGCACAAATGTAACATGTTTCCAAGTCCATCCATTTTATCAAGCAAGAGCCAAACCAGATAAAATTTAAGTGTGACAACAAAGTCTGGCTTTATCGAGAATGACAACGGAGGACCAAAATTCTCATCACAAAGTAACCTTAGTTCTAGAATAAAACCAAAGATGTGAGAGGTGAATATGACAACAAATGCAATATGATTAAAAACTAGTGATGCACTGATTTGAATTTTTTGTTTGTTATACGTAAATGTTTTCTGTAAAAAAAAATGACTAACACTGGCCGATACCAATATTGATGCCGATATTTTGTCCATCCCTGTTAAAAACTGTAGCAAGTGTCAAGGTCATTTGAAAAATTAATGATTAAACGGATCATTTTCAAACTTATTCTATTGTTCTGAATGTAACCCTTTAACTAACAACTGCTAGGTGTGTTTTAGCATCTTTATCTAATTACAGCAGTCACTGGAACTAACCAAGGAAACAAGAATACTGAACTAGAAAATTCTAAAAAGTACGAGGATGTTAAAAAAATTACTTAAGTCTAAATTACTATTACATTTATATTAATATTATCATTACTATTATAACCCTCTGTGCCTCAAATCAACAAATAATGCAAATGAATATTTTTTTCTGGGTGTGGAAGTTAAAGGGTTAAATCTCTGATGGCTACTAACATTGGGCTACTGAAGTTGTAAATGTGACCTTGTGATAACAGGGTCAGAATGAATATCCAGTTTTCATGCTCAGTTCAGTCACATTTGACAATTTCTGTATAGGATGAATGTCATGTTCAGTCTAGTTGAAATCTGAGGACGTGTGATTTCCCCCGAACAGGTCCGGTAACCCTCTGGCCAAGTTACACGGCTCCTCCATCCTGGAGCGACACCATCTAGAGTTTGGAAAGTTCCTTCTGTCTGATGAGGTTAATGAAGACTTGTACTCAAATAATAATTAAATCTAACATGTCCACGTCTTTACTGACTTATCCCCCTCATTTCTCATTTCCAGTCACTGAACATCTACCAAAACCTTAACAGACGGCAGGTAGATCATGTGATTCATCTCACTGACATCGCCATCATCGCCACTGACCTGGCTCTTTATTTTAAGTCAGTGTTGCTTTTTTTTTTCCAACCTGATTATCATGAATTATTTTGTTCTTGCTTTACAAAGAGGATAAGTAGTGAAGTACCTTTTTGTTCTTGCACCTTCCCAGGAAGAGAACCATGTTCCAAAAGATCGTGGACCTTTCAAAAACATATGAAGATGAAAAGAAATGGGTGGACTTCCTGTCTTTGGAAACAACAAGGAAAGAAATTGTCATGTGAGTGAAAAAAACCCACTCAGTGTTCACTGATCCTGTTCATTTCTCTGGAAATAAAAGATTTGATCTTTTCTCCTGTTTCAGGGCTATGATGATGACAGCGTGCGACTTGTCCGCCATCACCAAACCCTGGGAAGTACAGAGCAAGGTGAGAAATAAAAAATAAAAAAAAACTCTGGAAATGATATTTTTTATTTATTGATGTAATCTGCTGGGTGTTCTTAGATTGAAAACTTTTAACTAGGAGGAATTACAAACTAAACTCTGTGTACTGTTTAGTAGGTTCAATTGGAGTGTTTGCTTGTAAACTTCCTTGAGATGACTTGTGACATGAATTGGTGCTAAATAAATTAACTGACTGGAATTTAGAGGCAAAATCTCTATTAATAAGCGGGTGTGTTTTCAGGTTGCCTTGTCTGTGGCGGCAGAGTTTTGGGAGCAGGGTGACTTGGAAAGGACGGTGCTGGAGCAACAACCCATTGTGGGTTTGTGTTTAGGGCTGAACCTGTAGCAGATGATGAAGCTTCAGCACGATTAGGTCCATAAGTGCTGATGTAATGGTATTTTTTCCACCAGCCTATGATGGACAGGAACAAAGCAGCAGAACTTCCAAAGCTACAGTGTGGTTTTATTGACTTTGTTTGCACATTTGTCTACAAGGTAATATATATTGAGTTTTCTAACTCTTAATTCTGTGCAAAACTCTACAGTTTTATAGTATCATTCTCTTTACATTCCGTATTGCTTATTTCCTCAGGAGTTTTCTCGCTTCCACCCACAAATCCAGCCTATGCTGGATGGCATCCTTAACAACAGGAAGGAGTGGAATGCTAAAAAAGAGGAATATGAGGCTAAACTGAAGGCCATCGAGGATGAAAAGGCTGCTAAAGAGGCTGCAGCGGCGGCTAAAAGTATAGTGATTCTTTCAAAAAAAACTTGTGTTTTGTACCGAGTTAATCTAAGTATCTGGTGCTTCGTCTCACTTGCTGCAGATCAGTGCTGAAAAATTCTAAATTTTGAAGAAAGTCTTATGCACAAATGAGATAAGGATTGACTTTTATTTGGTTTTACTGACTCAGAGCATGTTTGGAGGAATAAAGGTAAAAAAAATGGACCAACTGTAAAGCATGGTGGTGCAGGTATTATACTCTGAATCTGTTAAGTAGTGGGTTACTAATTAACAGCTCATAATCTCATTGTGGGCTTCCCCCAACTTTACTTACTGAGGAATTCTCACTAGGTCGGGTTATCCAGCTCTTCCATTAATTAAGAAAATAAATGTACTGTTGGTAATGCAAGCTAACTGTAGCATAATGAAAAGATGTGAACTGTGCAGCTCTGGAAACAAACACGTTTACTGGAATTTTTCCAACTGACAGAAAGTAAGATTAAATACTCTTTAAATATATAAATATATATCTTGCCATTTTACAAGCTGTATGATTAAAGGGCAAGTACATGTAGATAATATAAGTACGGACTTGGAAAATGTACAATTAATCATGATGTTTTATGGGACCTGGGATCTAGAACTTAGGTAAAACTTAAAGCTGCTGCAGCAAATCTGCAAAACAAGCTGGCTTTAATAATTTTTATTTTTATTTTTTTTATTTCCACAATACATTCATAGCTATGCAATGTTAGAACGCTGTTAAGAGGCATGCAAACTTTTTTTTAAGCTAGCTTGTTTTACAGATTTTCCATTGTAGCTTTAAGTCCGGGTTTTCTAAAAAAATATTTGTTGGAATTATTTGAGCAAAAACTAACTTGTATTTTATTCATGTTTCAATGAATAGCTGCAAACAACACCGGTGGTGGAAGCTCCAAGACCTGCTCAATGTGTTGAGACCAACAACCTCTTAAGTGTGTAAGTACATTCTCACAATGGAGGAACGTCAGGAACATCGAAGAATCACAGTTAACACAACACTCACGGTCAGAAACGTGGACATGAGAGAACAGAAATAATTCCAGTCAGAGAAGGGAAAAAAGTTACATTTCAAGTGTTTTTTTCTACAAGAATATTTGTTTATTATTATTTCGGAATAAGTTAAAACAGTGTCTCTGGAACACAATGGGCTTTTGCTTTTAAATCAGGTACATTTTCTTTTCTTAAAACAAGTTTCTTGTCTGTGAGGTACATTGTGTGTGACGTATTTTTAATATTGTTAACAACAATATGTCTTGAATGTACAGAAATGTTTTCTTTATTATTTTTTTATCCAGCAAGCTTCACCAATTCATAGTTGTAAATACCTTGTAGGAAATGACACCCTTGTACAGTAAGAATGGTAGTATAAGTGAAGTATTATAAGATGTCTATTCTTGTAGGTAAGGCTGGAGCAAAGAATGTTTGAAGTTGTATTTTATCCTTAAATGGGGCATAAATGTAAGATCCGTTTTAGGTTCCACAGGATATGATCAAAGTTTACCGCTTCCAGTCACCAACAATTTACTAATGAGAGTTTATTTACTGTAACTGCTTTAAGTTGCTAAAGTTAGTGAACTCTCTATAAGTATTAAACTAGTGCAATAGGCCTTCAAGTCCACCAGGAGCAACCTTTGTAGATGTGTTTCTTGTGATGCCTTTACACTGTAAATTATGTGCGTGTGTGTGTGTGTGTGTGTGTGTGTGTGTGTGTGTGTGTGTGCGTGCGTGCGTGTGCGTGTGTGTGTGTGTGTGTGTGTGTGAGAGAGAGAGAGAGAGAGAGAGAGAGAGAGAGAGAGAGAGAGAGAGAGAGAGAGAGAGAGAGAGAGAGAGAGAGAGCAGGGTCCAACCAGTCGTGGGCGTTTCTGCTTGGCCACAGAAATGCCTTAATGGGGGTTGCTGTAGCTTCTCACTAACCAATCAGAATGGGCATCAAAATATAGTATTTTCCCTGCTAAGTTTGTCAAAATGAAAGTCTACACTAAGTGATCGTGTTGCACTGCCACTGCGAAATAAAAGGGGCGTCCTGTTTACAAACAAAAACGCCCCTTTTAGCAGCTGGCCAGATGTTATTGGAGTGAGTGAGTGAGAGAGAGAGAGAGAGAGAGAGAGAGAGAGAGAGAGAGAGAGAGAGAGAGAGAGAGAGAGAGAGAGAGAGAGAGAGAGAGAGAGAGAGAGAGAGAGGTTTATGTTTATGTATTTAGCAGACGCTTTTGTCCAAAGCGACTTACAAGTGATAATCGGCATGTTGCCCTTGAGGCTAACAATAACAACAACAACTTGACATCAGTCATGGAGAGTAGGGAACAAGGAGTGGACAGTAGAGAGGGGGGACGGGTGCAGGGAGGGTGCTAGTTTAGAAGATGCTCTCTGAAGAGCAGGGTCTTCAGGAGTTTCTTGAAAGTTGAAAAGGAAGCCACTGTTCTGGTAGTGCTTGGTAGGTCATTCCACATTTGTGGAACGATGCATGAGAAGAGTCAGGATTGTCCTGAGCGTGGTGTAGGCACTGCTAGCTGATGATCCTGTGATGACCGGAGCAGCCAGGCCGAGACGTAAGCCTTTGCAAGAGGATTCAGGTAGATGAGAGCCGTACCATCTTGGATTTTGTATGCTAGTGTTAGCAATTTGAATTTGATGAGTGCTGCTAGCGGTAGCCAGTGGAGCCCAATGAACAGAGGAGTGATGTGTGCTCTTTTTGGCTGATTGAAGACCAGACGTGCCGCTGCATTCTGGACCATTTGAAGAGGTCTCACAGTACAGCCTGGAAGACCAGTTAGAAGGGCATTGCAGTAATCGAGGCGGGAGATGACAGTAGATTGCACCAGGAGCTGGGTGGCATGTTGTGTTAGGTATGGTCTGATCTTTCGTATGTTACACAGCGCAAAGCAACATGAACGAGCAACAGAGGCAACATGATCTTCAAAGTTCAGGTGTTCATCAATCACAACACCCAGATTTCAGATATTCTTAAGTCCCTTCCCTTTCGTTGACTCATGGGTCCCCAAAATGCAAGTCAACGAGGCTAAAATAATTACTTTCTAGTCATCTTAAGGCCTGGATCACACATATGTTGTACTTTAATTTAAATTAAACGTAATGTGTTTTTTGACCGCCCCAGTCACGTACTTTGAGATTCCTTAGGCTTGTAAAGACTCGTAATTAGCATGACTAAAAATCAGACGTCAGCATGTTGTAAATGACGTCACACAGAATCTCCTCTCCTCTAGCATAGCTGCTACTTACCACACGATGACATTTATAGTGGCTCTTTCATCCTGAAGGAAGGATTCAAAGTTTTCTAAACTTAGTCATTTTTCCTTTGCTTTTCTCTGTCTGGTTTGATGATGTCAATTTGGTGATATTGATGGTGAGTTTCACACAAAAAAATGGCTCTTCTGGTGAACCACGGTCTGGAAGTAGATGGACGTGACTTAGGCTCCCTATTTATTTAAAACTGATTACATTCAGGAACTCAGGTGGTTCTGGATAAAACTGTCTCAAGTTATGTTGTTCTCCATCCTTTGTGGAACCACTACATTCACTAAAATGGCTTTAATATGTACTACATAGATCCACACACATACTAACCTGTGCTCTGGACACCAAGACTTCCACAGACTCTTCTCTGGATCAACAGCAGGAATAACTTATGTGTGGAGTAAAAGAGACTACATTCAACTGATCCGGTCCGACACCTGAACCCAAGACTGTGGTGCTGCGAGGCAACAGTACCAACCATTCGACCATTCTACTAACACTCACAGGGACACAAAGCTGTCTCATCTTGGATTTGTATAATGACTTGTACAACTGTCTCGGTTATTCTTAATATGGAAAAATGATATTTTTCAAGTCAGAATAGAGCTGCTTGTTATTTTAGACAATATAATTTATCACGCTTGCCTGAGTTTACATTGTGTAAAATTCATTCTTTCATTTGAACCCTTTTGGAGTCCCAAAGATGATGGTGACAGTAGAAATGAACTGAGCCTTTATGTACGGAGAACATCCATCGGAGTTTAAAATAGTTGAAGTAAAAATAAGCCTGTTTTTAAATAGACCTCTTCATTTACTGCTCAGTGATTTAAGGCCTGCCTCATTATGTGCTCCATGTGTACAGTGTTGATCCAAATAAAGCAAATGTATTTTTATGTTGTCCTGGGTGAACGGATGCCTGACTACCTGAACATGGATCTTAATCAGAATCACGTGGATGTTTAACTTGGACTTTTTAAAAAACTTTACCAACATTTTCTAACATTTAGGTGTAATAAACACTTACAGATGAACACCTGTGATAATTAGCAGATTAATAGACTGGCCACCTTAGCTGAACCCTCTCAGTACTGCAGCTTTTGTCATATTAGAATCTAATGCAGAGTTCATAACAAAGGATGAAATATTACACAAGAGTATAGAGGGATAACTTCTGTCCACACTGCACTTTCTACTGGTCCCTGACCCCAATCCTGGGATTACTGCTAAACTAGGCTGGGATTACAACAATGCCTTACCCAAGCTCATCTCTCAGGTGTACAAACACACAGAACCCACATAAAGGTAACAGGAAAGGCCAGGCTGTGTGTCATTTATTTAATATGGATGCAGCTGATGAGTTAAACTTTGATGGTCCGTGGAACATTTTTCAGATGATCACTTGTTGCTTTAGTCCAGGACATCACACAAAACACACAAATACACCAGTTATTACATGACTTGTAGTGTTTTTATTGAGTTTATAATGTATTGTCATTGGTCCACGAAGGGTTCATTGGAGGATGGTGTCAGAATTATCTGCAAAAAGGAGAAAACGAGAAGAAAGGATGTTTTATTCATGTAATGTTGCATGACTATCATAATAGCAATTAGGACATACTTATATGACGAGTTCATTTGTAAAACCAGATAAGCCATTTTTGATTAAACTTTATTTTGACCAGCTGAAGTAAATGATAAAAAGTTGTGGTGCGACAGATCAAAAATCTCACGGTTCGGATCACATCACGGTCTTCAGGCAAGAAGCAGATCGTTTTTCGGATCATCATAAAGAAAATGTAAAGAAAAACAAATACCGTAAATCCTCTAATACAGGCCCGGGCCTGTATTTGACTCAAGCTCATCAAGCTCCAGACCTTTATTGGAAGGAGGGCCAGTATTAGAGGCAGGCCTCAATTTCAATTTGAGCAAAATGAACTAATGGTTCGCTGGAGTTTTTGACAATTAAAATTGCGCCCACATTTTCAAAGTTAAACACATTTCTTTTAACAACGGTAGTTTCTGCTTCAGCCCTCTCCCCCCTCCCCCTGCGCAGCGGCCGCAAACTCACTGATGCGCCTGCAGCTTCTCGGAGTTCCTGCTGCTCTAAACATTAAAATAATTATTTCCTTTTCTGTTCCTCACTTCTGATTACCTTCAATGGTGTCTGTTTGTTGCAACCACCAGGTACAAAAACTAACTTGTTTTTATTTGACTATTTTTCTGTCCTGCCTGTTTATTATCTTCCTGAATATCCTCTCAATCCTAAAGAGAAACTGCTACCTGGCTTCATATATATTCACCTCATGAGTTACCTTTGAACTGCAGTTCTAAAAGATCTACCGACCGCAAAAACAGCGGAGTGCTCGCTGCTTGCCGGCCGCATCAGTGATCGGTGCGTCACCGGAGGAGAAGGTGATGCGCCCCGCTCCACAGCAGTGAAACGCATCAGGTGCAAATAAAAGACAGAAAACATTAAAGAGCAAGTCAACCCCTAGCAGAGTCTAACGCCACTCCCACTTCATGTTTGAAAAATGCAACACATGCTGTTGCCTGGCAGACCGAGAGGGCGGAGCCGCTAACAAATACACACACAAACAGGCTCACGACAGCATTGTGACATCATAATGTACCAGTTTACATCATAGCATACCTCTTAGCCAATAGCGGTGGCAGATTTAAATGAAAATACAGTGCAGAGTTTTTACCTGACAAAGGCACAACACTGCCAGTTTTAGGCAGAATATTTAAATTTTAACTAAGATGCACTGAAGTGCCAAATTATTGACGACACGTGTCTGCAGCACAATTAGACACTCGTTTATTTAGTTTATCAGCAAAAAAAAGTTTATTTGGGGGTGACTTGCTCTTTAAAGGAAATGAGCTGACATGAACGATCGCGTGTCAGTACCGACGCTCTGGCACAGCTCGTTGCTCTCCCTTCGTGTTCAGCTTTCACTCATCTCCTCACCTTTCTCATGCACTGTTTATTTTTATTTTGTCCTCTTTTACAGATTTGTGCTTAACATGTACAGGTCCTGCCACCTTTGTTATGTCCAAGGCATGTTTCATGCACCACCACCTCCCGCCTTTCACAGCGATGGGAGTAATGTGTGTGCGGTGCTGCGCCATCAGACTGAAGGCCGTTTGAATCATCGTTGTATTTTACAGGGGAGCCAAATGCTCCATACAGATGCAACGATGCAGGTGGTTTTTCAAGCTCCTCTCCTCCTCCGTCATGACCACCCCTGTGCGTTTCTCCTTTTGATTAAAATGGAAGCGCCTCCACCCTCCATGTGACTGGTCCGTGAACTGCGTGTGTGCCGAACCGTAGAGATCCGTACAGATCACGAATCAATGATGATCCATTGCACCCCAAATAAAAAAGGTGCAAATTTTTTTATGTATAACTTGAAATTAATTCTTTATATATTTAATTTTGTAGTCGTGGTTTCATATTTTGGGATAAGACACTCTAGGTTACATTTTTGATTGAAAAGTAACGAGAGTTGAATCAACTGGAACAAGCGTGTGTGTGTGTGTGTGTGTGTGTGTGTGTGTGTGTGTGTATTCTTGTGCTACCTTCAGACAGCTGTTTGTAGATGCGTTCCTGCTCCTCTCGGAGCTTCTTCTCTGCTTCCTCAGTCCTCCTCTCCTCCTCGGCGATGGGCTTCAGGTAATCTTAACAAAATACAAAATTTTTGTTTTTCTATGAACAAAAAATATCTCACCCAAAATCAGGAAGACCCGAGACTTCAAGTAATTAATATATATATAAAGACGTTGAGCTAAATGAAAATAAACAATCTGTCATATTTATTCAGTTTTACTAAAATTTCAAGTCTAAATATCTGTCATAATAACAGGTGCTATTTTTTTTTTATTTGCTGTGCTTGTGAAGCACATTGTGATTTTCCTCTTCAAAGGCACTCAACAAATAAGCCTTCTTCATTTTAAAGGGTTAATACGGCACAATGCAATTATAAAAAACTCAGACAACTGACAGAAGCCCTTTGTTGTAGAAGCACACACAAACTTACCAAACCTCTGTTTCCCATAGAACACACCGATCAGGAGGGCAGACCATCTGGCTGTCTGTAATGAAATAAACTTTGTATGTTCATCTGGAAATCAACTTTTCTTGAGAAACTTCAAGAAAGAAAATAAAGTAAAAATATATATTTTCTTCTGACAAGCTTTTGCCATTTAGTTTTTAAATAATTTTATTATTTAGTATACAACTTTTGGTCAGTAAAGGCAAATAAATAAAATAGACTCAAATATTATTGTTGTTAATATTTTATCAACAGAAACAGTGGTGTTGATGGGACGGTGGCGTTATGTTTTAGTTATTTCACTGCTTCATTTAACCTGATTCATTGGTTGAATTACCCGTTCAGCAGGTCACATTTCTGCAGGAGCGTGTTAATTATCTTCGGATTAAAATTAGGTGTAGCTAAACCTCTAAAGATTGTACGTCACTGTTACATGACTATGCCCCCAAAATCCAATCATTGACAACATATATTAGCACTTTTATTGATAAAGAAAAATTCTGTATTTGTAACTTCTTTTTAATCAGAACGAGAGTTGCACACAAAAGCAGCAATTGGTATTCATCGAAGAAGAAAAAAAAGGAAGTCAGTCATTCTACCTTTAAAATACAACATATTACCTAAGCATCAATAGGTTTGGTGTATTAAGTGCTGCTCAGTTAATATAAATCAAATCTAGAGATGCAAGCACCTGCCAGATGTGGAAAACCCACAGATTAGCAGCTGATTTGAGAAGCAACAGTTCACCGGCGTGTCAATGTCATTGTTAGCAAACACTAGCTGGCCCGCTGCTAGAACCACCATTATTAACGTTAGTTAATTAATGTTCGTGTTCTGAGGAGGAAGCTGTTGTTTGGAGTAAATTTATTTCGTTCACATGTCCAACAGTAACTAGGTTGATACTTAATTATTTATGTTATTACCTTGATGACAGGTGACACTGCGACCGGAGGAACCATGATGGATTCAGTCAGCACAACACTTCCGGTTGAAACGGAAGTACCCTTTCTAAATAAGACTAACTACAAAATAAGACAATTCTCTTGTTTTACTAATATGTGTTTAATTTTTATATTTTCACCAGCAATCAGATATTGAGACAACAGAAAATATATTAAAAACATTTGTTATATACATTGGTTCTGGTCATATGTTTTGACAAAATATAAAAACATACAGACGATGAAAACATCATCGACATAAGGAAAACATGCATTTAGACATGAAACTGTTTTCTGGAAAGTTGTAAGGAAACAAAAGTAAAGAATTAAAAGATAATCAGTGTTTCTGTTTCGACTGTTTAATTTAACTTTTTATTACAGTTGACTTAAATTTAAAATGATATTCTCCATTATACCCATTAGCACACAATTTCCAGAAAGTTTGCCTTGCCACAAATTATTTTTTACCAGTACAAATTTACAGTCATAAATAATTTAAAGACTATAATAAAATGCCAACAGACCAGGAATTAAGGCAGTACATCAGCCCTCTAAGTCCGGTTGGGTAAAATAACTAATTAGGGCCAATGTGAGATGGACATTTGACAAAGATGCAGAACTTTCTGATTCACTCTTTTCACATAAAAAGTTTTCAACTGCTACCTAAAGACTCAGACTTATAATTCAAATGTGCAAAATGTGTCAATGATGTAGTTCCTCCAGGCTGACACTAGATGATACTCAGTCCCTTCTTATAGGATGAACTGCATAGAAACTTATCTCATCTTGGACATTCTTAAGTCTTCATCCAAAGAAACAATTTTTGTGTCTTTTTTCCCCCGAACCCTCTTGAATCTTGCTTGCAAGTACTAAAAATGTGTTTATTTTTGTCACATTATTTAATGAAAGCTTCAAGGTTTCATTTCTTGTCTTCCTGCAGCTGTTTCAAGCCTTCCACAAATTATTAAAAATAGACCCGAGTGAAACAATTTTAAAAATTAGGTTTTCATTTCATTTAGAAAATATTAAAGGCATTTTGTTTTGAATCTGTTTAACTTTGCCAAAATACATCACAACATAATGCACATTTTGTATTAAATATAAATAGCAAACTTCATTAGTTTGTCAAAAACTGTGACTGTAGAGTTTAAAGACAATCCAAAATACATAAAAAGGTTAGGAAAACAAAGAAATAATTAAATACTGTTGCTTTCATTCATATTTCCCTGCAAGTAATAAAATTACTTTAGTTTGGTTGTTTTCATTTTCTTTTGCAGCTGCAAACTCTTTAAAAAAGCATTGCATTGTTCTAAATACTTCAAGCTAGCCTGTCCTCCAGATGTCTGGATATACATATTAACTGATGAATTATACATAAAAAAAAATCCTGCAGCAACTCCCAATGTATACCATCAACAATAAATAACACAAGGTCAAATTAAACAAGTTCAGTGTTGTCAGGCCTAATCGGAGCTTTAGTCATTGTCATAGATGCAATCTGAAATAAAAAGAAGATTAAATAAAATTAGAATTTGTTTGTCTTCAGTGCTGAGCAGAAATCCATCAGTTGTACTTTAAGCTATTATGTGTTGCAAAACATACCATCCACACCTATATCGTCGTATATTTCTCCATCACTGTGGGAAGAACATAGTGATCAGGTTAGGCATCTCTCTCTCTCTCTCTCTCTCTCTCTCTCTCTCTCTCTCTCTCTCTCTCTCTCTCTCTCTCTCTCTCTCTGTGTGTGTGTGTGTGTGTGTAGGTGTGTGTGTGTGTGTGTGTGTGTGTGTGTGTGTGTGTGTGTGTGTGTGTGTGTGTGTATTTGTGGTACTTACTCAGCATTCACAATGTGACTGGTTGAAACATAACCCACTGAAAAAAAAAACAAATTTGGAATAAAACATTTTAACATCAAATTTCTAAAAAATTATCAGTATTAATGTTGCCTAGAGATCTAGACACGTATCACTGTAGCCTCAGCAGGTCTACCATTGGCCTGAACAGTGTTGTATCTTGCCAATCATAGCGCTTTATGTTTGTTGGGCGGGATTAAAGCTGTTATAACAAATCTGGTAACAAGCTAGGTTTTGATTGCAAACGTGGTTACAGAACACTCACCCCTCCCCTCGGGTATTTTCCCTGAGGCACTTCTGCTGGAACTGGAGACCCACAATGCCAGAGGATACGAGGATGAACTGAACTGTATTGAATGTTTACTTTGTGAAGTGCCTTGAGATGACTCTTGCCATGATTTGGCACTATATAAATGAATTGAATTGAATTGAGATAGTGCTAAACATGTGACACCAATGTTTAACATCCAAACATATTTTGCTGTCTGTGACTTCAAATGGTGCCTCTCTTTTTGGGACTCTGGTAGTTTGTCTTAAAGTTGATGTGGTAGCAGCTTTTGCTCCTTCTCTGAAGTTATTGAGCAGAAAACCTCTCACAGTGGTGTTCTGTTGCTAAATACCTGAGTGTGTAATGAGTGGAGGACGCAGGAAAGTGCAGTGCGGTGGTTCGGCAAGACCGACAACCGGATGGTCCAATGGTTGCTTTCGGTCCGAAAGGTGTTTTTTGGACAAATGTGAGAGGAGCACTTTTTTAAAATCTCCATAATATATTTATAGCTATAGGAGGCATGAAAAATGTTTGAAGCTAATTAGTTTTTTTAAATTTACCATTGCTTTAATGCTAGAGCTGTGACAGAGAAAAACTACAAATATGGTGTGAGCTCAGGAATGGCGCTTGTTTGAAAGACTTTGTCATCCGCACTGGACAATTTAGACTTGAGTCAGTCTTTGAGACATGAGCTGATACTTAAGTTATTTATTTAGCAAAATAATGTTTTTGCTCCTTGTTCTTCTTCTACGGTGTACGCCCGACTGCACCGGTAATGGGTTAACATAGCGATGAATACTTCAAGTTGTTGACCTTCCGTCAGGAATCTTAGCATGACCTTTGACCCAGCTCTCACTCTGGATTCTCATGTCAGTTCTCTTGTTTGCTCTTCCTTCTTCCATCTCAGGAACATTGTAAAGCTGAGTCCCATTCTGTCCCACTCTGAACTTGAGACAGTTATCCACACCTTCATCTCCTCACGTTTAGACTACTGTAACTCTCTTTTCACGTGTCTGAGCAGAACCTCCCTGAACCGTCTACAGGTGGTTCACAATGCCTGTGCTCGGCTTCTGACCAAGTCCTCCAAACACACCCACATCACCCCGCTTCTCCTCCAGCTTCACTGGCTGCCAGTCAACTTCAGGGTTCGTTTCAAGATCCTGGTTCTGGTCTATAGGGCCTTACATGGACAAGCACCATCTTACATTGGTGATCTTCTTAGTCCCTACACCCCCAGCAGGTCCCTGAGGTCCAGTGATCAAAGCCTACTGGTTGTGCAGCACCAGGCTAAAGACCAAAGGTGACAGATCATTTGCTGCTGTGGCCCCCAGACTCTGGAACTCTCTCCCCCTGAGCCTGAGATCAGTGGACTCAGTGGTCTCCTTTAAAAAGCAGCTGAAGACTCACTTGTTCAAGCTGGCTTTTGTATGACCTTCTTCACCACTTTCTCTTTATTCTGCTTTCCCCACCTATACCACCTTCCTCAGGATCCACTGATTTTCCTCTTTCCTATTCACTCTCTCTCTCTTTCTTAACATTTTTTTAATCACAATTGTCTATTTTTTGCTCATTTTAAATATATTTTTAACCATTTTCTAAATTATTTTTTATATTTTTACATTTTTTGTTTTTGTGAAGCGACTTGTGATTTTTATCTTGAGAGGCGCTATAGAAATGATATTTTCTTCTTCTTCTTTCTTGTTCATTGCTCTGATCTGTGCGTGCGGAGACAACCGTAGATTGGGTTGTTTCAGTGGGTCATGGCCAGACCATATATTTACATTTATAGGATGGCTTTCCAGTAAATGTGCGTAAAACAAACAAGTGCATATTTCTGATTTTGGATGATAACCAGTTAAAAAAAATATTTACGTTTGCCGTCCTCATTCCGACAGATCCACTTGTCATCATGAGCTTTATCAATGACATCAAGTTTCTCTCCAGCTTTTACAGGCAGATCTTTTCCGCTCCATTTCTTTTGGCTGAGTGTAGGGATGATGTTGACTTGGTTCAGAACCTTTATCTCCCCTTCATACTGCAACAGATTTGTTGAAATTGTTGTTTTGTCAGACTGGAAAAGATTAATGAAAATGTTGAAAACACAGAAAAGTGCCAAACCTTAAACTTTTTCCTGAAGTCCTTCTCCTCTTTCTCAAACTTTTTCTGCTTCTTTGGGTCAGTGTCTTCAGCCTTATTTCTGCCTTTCATACCTGGAAGGCTTGACACACAAATGGCCCCAATTAGGACAGTGAATCACTAACAATGTAGTGAATAAATTAGAAACATAAGTTTTTAATAACTGTCTTGTATTTGTTTAGCTGTACCTGATGAGGGGGGGTAGAGGAGGTGCAATTTGAGAGTCAACATCATCGTATATATCCTCATCAATCACTCCTCCAGACCGTTCTGCATAACACACACACACACACACACACACACACACACACACACACACACACACACACACACACACACACACACACACACACACACACACACACATGCATACGCACGCACACACGCACACACACATAATGTGTGTGAGTGCATTTCAGCTAATTCACAACAACCGAAACCCTTTGAAACAGAATCAAACAATTTCAGCGTAGCCTTTAATATCTGAATCTGTATCTGGCACTTGTAATCTTATATCATGTTGTAATTATAAGTATGTGTACCTGAACTCCCATCTGCAGTAAACTGGCTCGGTGGAGGCACTCTGGCACAACGAAAACACAAGATGTTTCAGAAATCATATGCTTTCAATACATCACTGAGAGATTCATACCTTCTATCTCCAAAAATATATCAGAAAATCCTATTTTCATATTGGTCCAGATTTGGACAAATACTTCTGTGGATTCTCAAAGACAAACATATTTTTTAATTAAAGTTCATTCTCATGGTGAAGGCTTGTATTTTGTTTCTGTACAGATAATTAAGGACCTTCACAGTTACAGATTTTTTGGTTCCATTCACACAAAATCTGTATTTACAAAATCTGCATTCAAAGAGAAAACAATCTCATATTTTTCTTACTTTTCTCTAATTCAGTTACAAAGATAAGTTAGAAGCTCTTTTTCACAAAGCCACAAAGAGCTGATTTTCTTTTTGTACAAGAAAACGGTGAAAAATGGAGATACAAGATTTTTATCTGACAGCAACAAACGTCATGAATAAATCAACAAGAATTCCACTTTTGTTCATCGTTGGTTAGTTAACATGTGTGCTAGTTAGTACAATTTTAAACAACAGTTAATGTCTTTCACATATCATGCAGAAATCCTCCAAATTGGTAGAGATTAGAAAAAGAGATTAGGGATTAAGGTTCCTTAGATTTATTCAGACCAAGGAGCGGAGGGTGACTCAGGGCTGGGTTGTGAGGAAAATGTTAAAGGGTCATTTCAGGAGAGTGTTAGACACTAGAGACGTCTGAAACTTTAGGGACAGTGGACAGAAGATCTGCGATCAGTCTTACTAATGAGTGTATTTTACACTTTAGAGCTGGCACAGCGCGTCTTTCGGTCAAACATCCGCAGGAAGCTTTTGGGTCTCACGAGGGAGGACCCCGAGTCAAGGGAACTGGAAGGTCACCGGACAATAAAAAACATCATCTGTGCATCGTTCTTCTTCTTCTGCTTTTATTTTGATCATGTGAGTTCATGTCAATTGTGATGAAACACTTTTTGCTTTAAAAAACAAAAGAAAACAAGGGAGTTTCTACCTGACTTCCATACTTGGATCAACCACATCGTCGTATATTTCCCCCCCTTCGTCCGGTAGGGGAGGGAGGACAACTAGAGCAACAACAGGAATCATGTAATAGTGGATTTTAATGATTTATATTGATTAAATAAAAATCAAGTCAACTGTATTTTGATCAGATTTTACCTGCTGGTCCTTTGATTCCACTGCAGAAAGAAACAAAATTTAATAAAAATAAAGTCTCTTTCTGTAAAACTCTTCCACCTTGTGTTTAAATGTTTTGTTTGCATGGTGATACTGGTCTGGACAAATCGATAATCTGGCTCTTTAGGTACCTGCTGTCTGACGAGGCCACATCGATGTCATCATAGACTTCAGGATCATATGACGGCGGCGGAGCTGGATGGCTCTTCAGTGAGTTGAAGTCAATTTCCACTGAGGTTGTTTTAACATAGCCAACTGTAGGCAAAAATTAAACCGATGAGCATCAGATAATCACAGATCTGTGTAGTAAAAACACATGATTCATCAAATTTTGACATAAAAAAAGAAGAAGAAACTAAGAGAAAAAGGGAACAGAAAGGATTTAATTGGAAACATACACGAGCCATCTTGAGATCGTGCCAACCATTTTCCCTCTGGATTGCCCTGAACACGTATGATGTCCAGATGGTCTCCTTGCTTCGTAGCCAGGTCCACTTTCCCTCCTCTGCAGTCTAAGAGAGCCTTTCCCTTCTGAATGACCTCCAGAGGTCCGACCAGCTATCGCACACATGCAGACACAAAAGAATCAAAAATCGGGAAAAAAATGAGTTAATTCATTTATTTGTGATCTCCTGGCAGGTTTTCAGTCTGCATTGTTGGTTCTTTTTTAAACCACAGAAAAGGTTTCTTTTTTACCTTGCTGCTGACAATTTCGTTCACGACTGCGAACTTCCTCAGAGCTGACGCTGATGGGGGTGTCACTTCCTACTCCGTTTATCCGCGGGCAACAGAGGATGGGACTGCATCATCGGAGAGGGGAGAGCGGGCAGCAGAGGGCGACAACGTCCTCCGCTGCCCGCAGATAAACGGAGTAGGAAGTGACGCCCCCATCAGCATGAGCTCTGAGGAAGTTCGCAGTCGCGAACGAAACTGTCAGCAGCAAGGTAAAAAAGAAAACTTTTCTGTGTTTTAAAAAAGAACCAAAAATGCAGTTAGAAAAGCAACACAGTCAGAACATACCACAGAGGTTTTCAGTCTACTTCACTCACTTTGAACTTCTTCTTTGCATCTTGCTCCTTCCTCTCTCGTTCTTTTTGCTCTTTCTTCGCAGCCTCCAGTCGCCTTTTCTCCTCTTTATCCTCCTTCTTTTTTTCTTGCTTCTCAGCTTCTTCCCTGTTGAGATCACAAACCCAATAAAATGTCAGCAAGTCACTTAAGATGCCTCTGATGAACATATTTCTACATGCAAATTAGAAAAAACGTGTGTAGTCTGTTTTGTTTTTGTTTAAAGGCATACTATTATGCTACTTTTTCATATTTTAGATAATTTTCTTGAGCCAGTTTGTGTTAAAATGACCCTTTACTGTAAGTAACCTTTATTTCTAAAGCACCTCTCAGCTAAATTGTGAAAACGGTGATTTTGTGATCTGTGAGAGCTGAGAGGAGATGTGCTCAGGAACATAAAAAATAAAACACAAAAACATGAGATCCCTTTGCTGTTGGTGGAAATTTCACATATTCAGCTGATAAGGATGGTTCAGAAGCGTTTTGCTGCAGAAGGACAGAGGAAGCTCCGCCCAGTGACAGCAGGTGAGATGAGCTGTCACGAAGCGGAGCTGCGGAGTAAACAGTGATAGTGAACACGGTAAAACTTTATTGGAGCGATCTGTGACTGATTGTTACTTCCCTGTAGTTTAGTGAATTTTTATGTTTAACCCTCTGATGCATGAATTATGAAATCTTCAACCATGATTTTTTTAAACAATTTTTTTCATTTATCTTTAGGTGTGAATGAAACAAATTTCAACAAATATTTTTTGTAACATTTTGTTAATTTACAAATACTTTATTACATGTCCATCTCAGTGGACAATGTGCATTCTGAACATGAAATATGGTGGCTTGACTTACTGAAGTCCAAATGGAAGGACTCACATGCAATAAAGTCTTCAACAGCTGTGCTTAATAGCAAAAATAAATAAATAACAATTTTAAGTACCTGTCCACTGTAGTGACCATTATGCATCAAAGGGTTAAAGGAGGATGAGAAGGACGAATATCCAGTAGACAGCTCAACTGGTCATCTGGAAGAAGGGAAAAAGGAGTCTCGCAGCTAGAGTCTGACGCCAAAGCGAGGGTTTTCCTCTTTAAGGAAGATGTGCTGAGTCATGACTCTAAAAAGAAACCTTAACGGTGGCACTTTTTTAAATCTTTTTTTTTGTTATCACTCTGCTTCGTGACGTATGCTTTCGGGACATGCGCTCATGACATAGCGTGTCCTGCTAGAGCGAGACGTCGTGCAGTCTCACTGGAATTTTTTGTCGTACAGTGTGTCACCTTTCTGGAGTTCCCACTGTGACATGAACACTGTGCAACAGCCAAAAGTCGCATAGTGTGATCCCGGCGTAAGGTGTTAAAAAGACGACCGCACAGCGAGGAGATACGTTTCCCTTTTGGTTCCACTAAATGGAGGTGCTAAAAGCAAGCCGAACAGCCAAGTGTGCCTTTAATGATGTGTCTTTATCTTTTCTTTTATTAAGCTGATGGTTAAGTGTGCACAATCATAAAATATAATTATTTTTAAACATCCTGCTTCATGTATCTTGTTATTGTGCAGATGACAGATCCAGGTAAAATTGTTTGAGAAATGCATCATGGTGGTATTTTGGGATTTAAAACCAACTGTGCTTTGACATGAAAAAAAAGAGAGAATACATTTGTAATTGATTTCAGTTATGCCCAACTCCCACTTCAGATTTCTTCCCCTTACACCCCATCCTCGTTTAAAAATGACCAAGGACATTTTCTCACCATCGGTCATCCAGATCTTCATATGTTTCATCTTCACTTTCACTTTCGTTCTAAGCAAACAGAACACAAAAGAGAAAAAATAGTGTGAAATGACTGAATTAGACAACTCTCAAAACACATTTCAACAAACTTTACTTCTAGGGAGGTTTAGAAATTTTCCTAACTTGCAACAAAAATCTTTTTTCCTTCGTGTGTTTGAACTTATTTAACAAACACAAATGTTTGTTTAATTGTGTGAATACATTTAGTGACATATGTCTAGATTTGGATTATTTATGCTGCGGCCACCTCTTGTACAATTCTAGCTTTGTGGTAACAGTCTCCCAGCTGTGGCTCAAGCAAAGTCATTCTAACGCTGCAGGTCTCACCTTCAAAGGCTTCTGACTCGGGTGAGCTGCAATCCAGAGACAGAAAAATCAACATTACAACAAGATTTCATATTGTGTTCAACAAAATGACATTGAGAACTTTTAGAAATTTGAACAAGTTCTAAGACATTTAGCGAACCTGAAGGCAGAGGAGGAGGAACTGCAGAGTCAACATCATCATAAACGTCTTCCTGGATTCTGAAGAGCACAGTTAGGATGAGAAAAGCTCTTCATGTTTTTAGCTTTTATCTAACACGTTTTTATTGTAGGACTTACATGATTCCAGGATCCCTCGGGGGCAGATTGGGCAGTGGTGGTGGCAGGGACTGGGTGGGGATCACATGACTTTTCTGAGTAATGGGGTGAGCAGCTGGAGGAGGTGGGGCAGTGGGTTTCTTAAAACCAGGACCTTTGAAAGTAAGAGACAGCAAAAACAAGTCAAAGATGACGCCTCCTCCTGACTGTCATACCTGCTTTCATTCACATATAGTGAGATAGATAGATAATGTCATTTATCCCTAGAAGAGTTGGCTATTTATACCTGAAAATAAATATATAGATACAAATAGGTTGGACGTGTCCAGAAGCAACAAAAACATGTTTTTAAGATAAGCTCAATTATGTCTCCTGCATGAGGTGGGAGCTGTTATCCAGCGGTGACGATAGCTTATCTAGCATCCTTCTCTCACACACCACCTCCACTGGGTCCAGAGAGCATCCTAGAACAGAGCTTGTCCTCCGTATCAGCCTGTTCAGTCGCTTCCTGTCTCCAGCGGAGATGCTGCCCCTGTAGACCACATCGTAAAAGAAAGCTGATGCCACTACAGAGTCATAAAAGGTCTTCAGGAGCGGTCCCTGTACTCCAGAAGACCTGAGCCTTCCCGGCAGGTAGCAGGAAAGTGTGTTAGTATTCTGAGTCCAGTCCAGCTTAGGTAACCCAAAGGTAAATGTAGCTCTCCACAGCATGTACCCTGCATGTTCAGTTGTTGCAGTAGAGGGTGTCTATGCCTGTAGAAGTCAACCAGCAGCTGCTTGGTGTTTACAGTGTTGATCTGGAGGCAGTTGTACATCACCGCACGCAGAAGCAGCAAAAACATTTTTTCAACAATTTGCATTAGCAAGTGTTGCAACAACAAACCTAGAGGTATAATCACCGTTTTAAATGGCTCATTGTTATTGTGTCCCGTGTGTTTGGCTAAAAAATAAATAAATAAATGATATATTTGAACCTTGCTTTAGGGTTATTTCCTAGCAGACAGTTTGACTTGCAGAAGCAGAGAATGCATAAACAAGGGGCATTCCATTTGGTGGGTAGAGGGTTCTAAATGTTGACCAATGCAGCCAAGTTAGGCACCAAAACTCACTGCAGGAGTGGAATGCGGCCCAGTTAACACACTGCATTCCCTCTGCAGTGAAATGGAACATGTGTCCCTTGTTTAATGCCAATTGGAACCTTGTTTAATTTTGAATTAAGAAACAAGACACAACATGTGTGTTAAACTCACCTATCATAAAAATACAACCTAAACCAGCAAATTAGTCAGTCACTTGTTATATTGAAACCTTCACATGCACAAGATTAAGTATTCGAAAAAAAGCTTAAAGTAAGTTTAGGTTCAGTACATTTATTCATAGTTTCATTTCAGACATTTGTTTAAACAAAGACTAAAAATCACATATATAACAAATGGCATGACTTTGTTCCTTTTAGCTCCCTGGTAACCTTCACAACAGGAATATCGTTTAAAAGTGGAATGCAGCCTTCATTATTACACCTGCATGTTTCCTGCTGTGACGTCTGAATGGCTGCTGTATTAAAGAGAAAAGTCCACTCCAGCATGAACATAATCCTAAATAAACAAAAGCATCAGGAATGTTCTAATTTTGGATGTATTCATTGAGCTAGGACCATGCTGACAGAAAAATGAACTCAGTTTGGGGTGCACACATACAACCTCTTGTTTAAATAGATCCCTGTTTGCAGAAACTCACTTCCTCATGTGGCGAAACCGGCTCAGCCATCAAGGGGGGAGGAGAAAGGAGAAACTGGACGGGGAAGTTGGCCAGGCCGAATAGAGGAAATAAGTGTGTTTCTCTAACTTCTGCCTCTTATCAGAAAATTTGAACAAAGCAGCCTTTTCATCATGGAAGCAATTTTAGAAACTTCTGAACTCTAAATTTTAGATTCTGTTAAATATCATCTGATCAGATCAACTGTATTATTTATTTAATTTTGCATTGCAGCTTGGTTCATAACCTAAATTTTACCAGGAAAGTTCAGATTAAATGTTGCTAATGTCACCTAAACCACAGTGACTTATGAAGCAAGTTCTTTATCACACTTCTAGCATGATAAACTGAAGCAAACCGCTCAGACACAACACTGCAGTCCGTGTGACACACAGGAAAGGAAGTGCACTTGAGACAACAAACTGAGGGACCTTCCTCTCACCACAGCCACAAGATACAGCAACAGCGTGGCAAGGAATGGCTCAGCTTTAAGAAATGCTTCAAGACATGAAACAATCAGCTGTTAGAGACACAAAAAAATAAATAAGATAAATAAATGACGGGTGTTGCACCAAATGGAAAAAAGTATTTGATAAAGATATAATTAATAATATTGCACCTTTGCATATCGTTTTTCTAAGTCAGGGACTCATCACCGTCATTCACACACTGATGGTGATGAGGTACATCGTAGCCACAGCTGCCCTGGAGCACGCTGACAGAAGTGAGGCTGCCCACGGACACAACTGTTGAACTCCTAACCCCTGATCTACCGTCGCCCTTTCACCCATACCTGCATTTTGTGGCTGGAAGGAGGTGAGCTTTCCTTTTCAATCCTAATCCTGTCTTTTTCTTTTAAGCTTTTAGCACCAGTAAGAAAATTTTTGTTTGTTTGATTACATTTTTATTATAACATTTACTCATTGCAATAAACCATAGATGTATCTAAAGTTTCATTAGTCATCTTTACTGAGACACAGCTTAATGCTCATGCATCTGTTGAATAAACAACAGAGCTGCAATATTTTCCTGTTGGTATTTAGTCTTTTTTAGTGAAAAGTGTTTAACTGAAACCTGACTGACTCCTCGTTGAGAGCCACTGGACAAGCTAGACATGCAGTACAAGCTAGAATGACCAACAGTGATCAGATCAGAAGAAACACTGATCTATTTCTCCTTTTCTGATTTCATTGAGCGGCGAACCCCTCACACCAGTGGTGTTCTGTTGTTAAATACATGTGTGCGTAATGAATGGAGGACCCAGGAAAGTGTGGAAGTATGGCAAGCCCAACAACTAGATGATCCAATGATTACTTTTGTTTCGAAACATGTTATTGGCAAAGGTTTTTTAGACAAATGCAAGAGAACAGCTTTATTAATTTATTATTTTTTTAATCTCCACAATAAATGTATAGCTATACTGTGCTAGAACATTGTTAAGAGGCATGAAAATGTTTATAGCAAATTTGTTAGCCAAATTTTCCATGGTAGCTTTTATCTTACTGAGAAGCTTGAGAAGTTTGTTTCTGAAAGATGACTTAATCTTATCCCCACTCTTGTAAAATAATACTTGTTTATTTGGTTTGTTGTGATGTCTTTGTGATGCAGGCAGCTCTGACTGAGACAGGAAGAGACTAAACAAGTTAGTTCAGAAAGCTAGCTCCGTTCTGGCCTGTCCACTAGATTCAGTTGAGGAGACGTGTGAAAGGAGGATGCCAGGGAAGATGACCTAAAAAAAAAACTCCCACCCTCTGCATTCCACTGTGGAGACCATGGACAGCTCCTTCAGAGGCAGACTGAGACATCCCAGATTTAAAAAGAACACTACCGTAGGTCATTCATCCCCTCTGCAGCAAGAATGTTCAGCTCCTCAGTTTAACTGGTACTGGCATTATCCTGTTACACAATAACATCAATGCAATACTCAGTACACGCTGAATACCTGTGCAATACCGGATTTACATAGTATGTCTGTGTCCCTTACAGTATGCTACATAGTTCTGGAACCCACGTTTTTTGTTTTTATTCATGGTTTTTAGTGGTTGAAGGTTACAATACTAGTTTACTGCCCATGTGTACATACATGTACCTTTGTTATTTATCTTCAAATTATTCTCTAAGTGCTGTAACAAGTGAGTTTCCCCCGTGTTTCATCAGTAAGCTATTCTATTCTATTCTATTCTATTCTATTCTATCTAATGTAAAACGAAAGTCTGAGTTTACTAATTGCTGTCTACTAATGTGTTTGTTTAATGGTTGCTAAAAAAAAAACAGGAGCTGCAAACGATGGCATCGGTCCTAGGATTAACAACCTAAACGCTAATGTTCTGATTTGTTTATTGAAAGTGCAGCATTTATTTTTGTCTGGGTTGTTTGGCTTAATTCTAAATACTGCTGTCATGGTCCATGGTGAGCTGCCTGTCTGTAACCCTGTTTTTCTCCGAGCCTTGTCTGCAGGTGGGCGTGTCTGAGAGCTACCAGCTGCAGCTGATCCTGTCATCAAGGCCCAGGGGATTTAAGAAGCAGTGTGACACTACACCACGCCGGATGATTACTCTGTTTGGGTAGCTCTAGCCTCTAACCTGTCTCGATCCTGTGTTTTTGCTAGTTCCCGTGTACTTACTAGATCCTGTGAATTTTGCTGGAAAATCTGCCGCCAGAAAAGCCCTGACTACTCTTCCCTGCTCCTCTCCGGTTTCGCTCCACACTCCACCATCTCCATAACCAGCTCGGACTCCTGCAACCCAGATCACGCTGTCTCCTCCCCTGGCCGCCCGCTCTCAGCTGCTCACCTGCCCTCACCAACCTCCGCTCCTACCTCATCTCTGGATGAACAGTTTTTCATCGCCTTCTGGATCTCCGCAGCTCACCCGGGCCAGACCAACCCCTCCCCATACATTTTGTCTCTGCCGGAAAAGAGTAAGCTCCCGCCTAACTACAAATTCTCCAATTATTCCCACCGGATATTCACTCTTGTTTCCCTCCTCAGAATCTTGCCCTGGAATCCTGCGACCACCGCAGAGCTTCTTCTGTTCCCTGTTACTCCTCTTAGTTTCTCGTTTTAAAATAAAACCTTTTTTTCACTTACCTGTTTCCGAGAATTGATTCTGCATGTTGTGAGTCAAGAAATTGCCACCCAACATGACAACTGCAATAAAAAGCCAAACGACTCAGCCTCTTCACTTTATACCATAGGTGCTTGGCATTCATTTGTTTTACATTGCACATTATGAAGAAAAAAGCAGAATTTCTAAGATGTTAATGAAAACTTAAGTTGTTTAAACAATCCAGCATAACCCTGAAGAACACAAAGTCTGCATGAATTGGTTACATTATGTTACTCTAAGAATTCGACATGCAGTTTGAAGCATGCTGCAAGAAGTTGATAAGGTAGGTTATTTGTGTCTATCCCGTGTTTTTGAGGAACACGAAAGTGTGACTTTACCCTTTTAGGGGCTGGCAATTAATAACTTCTGTGCTCAAGGGTTTTTGCCTTGTTTGTTTTGTGCTCACAAGAAGAAAAAAAAACATTTCTATCTTACTTACCATTCTCAGAGGCCTCGGCACCGTGTTTAAAGTGCTCCAGTTCTACTTTGGGAGGACGGTTTGGTTTAGCAGGAGCGGGACCCAACGCTAAGCTGTTAGGGAGTGGGTTACGCTTTGGTCCAGCCTCGTCGTTTGTCCCATTGGCCTGAGGAGGAAACTTCGTTGGCTTTTTAATGCTTGGCTTTTTACTGGCCGGAGGAGCAGGAGGAGGGAAAGTGCTGCTAGCAGCAAAGGGCCGTTTGCTGGCCATGCTGCTCTCTGTCGACTCAGACATGTCTTTCTCCTTGTTGAACATATTCTGAGCAGATTTGAAGTTCGAGGTCGGCTTAGAAGAAACATTTACTTGAGGCGGAGGTTTGTTCGCTGTCTCTGCGTTTGCATCTCCCTGGTCTTCACTCTGCTGCCACATTTTTCGGACGTTGCTGATTGGTTTTTGTTGCAAGTTTGGTAATATGGGCTGGTTGGTGGTGGTGTTTGAGGCTGTAACCCCATTGGTGTCCTCTTTCATCCAACTGGGCTTGGATGTTGGTACCCCTGGAGGCTTTGGGAGCACGGGTTTGATTTCAGAACTGGGTTTGTTCAGAGGAGATTTCTGTGCATAGCCTTTGGCATCAGGAGTTTGGGGAAAAGTTGGCTTCAAGGTTGACTGCAGTTTATTAGTAATAACAGCTTTGTTGGGGGACAAGGACTCATCTTGGGAGGGGCCAAACCTGTTAGCCATGGCTTTAATTTTGTTTGGTTCAGTGATGTCTGTGTCATTTTTACTGGATGGTGTGGCTTTCAAAGTAGATGGTTTGGGAGGTAAACCCCCTGATAGGCTCCCTGAAACAGGCTTACGCTGGGCGGTTGGACCAGAGAGAGTGGATTGCACGGGTTGTTTTGGGCGTCCAAGAGATGTAGAGGAAGTGTCTTCAGTGCTCGCCCCACCCGCTTGGAAACGAGCCCTCATTGCCTTTACATCAGCTTTGCTATCCTATAAGATTGAGAGAGAAAAAAAACAATCAGAGGAAGACTGATTCAAAATAGTTTAAAATGTCACAAACAGTAAATCAGAGGAAAACTAAAACTGGTCTTGGCTTGATCTTAAGACAAAAAGAAAGCAAAACTGAAGGGCAAGGGAAAATGGGAATGAACACAAAAAAGATGTTCAGACACTTCAAATAACAACAAAATAGGAACAGAAAGTTGAAACACTCAAACATTAGCATATTTCCTCTCACGCTATAGTTTTTACTGCTTTCAAGCTGTTTTTTCATGCATTTTTTATTAGAAATCTTTTTAACAATCAGTTTTTTTCCTGCCTCTCTAGATCACTCAAAATGTTCAAAGCAGCTGCTCGTGTCTGTTTGTGACTCAAACAGTTCAAACCACATGTTTGAGTTTGAAAATGTTCAGCTGTCAACAGGGTCAAGACACAGAAACACAAACAGTCAATCAACATCTGTACGCTACCCTCGCCAGACTCTTTGTCACGTCTGTTCTGTTGCTTTTAAACACAAACAGCTAATCAGCCAATCACAAGGGAGTAAGGCAATGCTGCCAGCACCTAGAGCTGTTGGAGATGACTTGCTGAAAGTCAAACTGATCAGTAGAATGAAGAAGAAACTTTGCTTCCCAGTTAGAAGGTTGCAGGTTCAAAGCCTGGCAACAGCCTTTTTGCAGGGGAGTTAGCATGTTCTCCTCATGTGTGAGTGGGTGCTCTCCACATCCAAAACATGTGTGTTCAGTTTAATTTGAGACTCTAAAATGTCTCTTAGAGATGATTTGAAAAGAATCAGGATCAGCAGCTGTGTGGATGAAAATGCTTTGTTGAGTTCACAGGTCCATCCCTTTATGATCACATGAACCCATCTTCTGATGGCTACTTCCAGCAGGATAATGCACCATGCTACAAAGCTCAGATCATAGCAGGTTTCTAGAACATGACGATGAGTTCACTCGACCCTAATGACCTCCACAATCTGCAGATCTCTGTCCAGTCGAACTTTTAGAAGAAGAAGAAGAAGAAGAAGAAGAAGAAGAAGTAGAAGATATTTTATATAGCACCTCTCAAAGAGAGAGATTCTCATCATGGATGGAACTGTGAAATGTTATCATGCCAACATGGACCAGAACCTCAGGAATGTTTACAACATCTTGTTGAATCTGACATGAAAAATTAAAGCAGTGAAAAGAAGAAAAAGGAGGTCCAACCTTGTACTAGGAAGGTGTTTCTAATAAAGTGTTTAGTGAGTGTGGACTGGAAGATTCTGATGCATTATGTGCAAATAAGAACCAAAACTAGTCATAGAGTTTAGTAACACTGGCATTTATAACATTTTCGTGATGATGTCACTAGTTATGCAACGTATGTAAACATGCAATAATTTTATGCATCGTTTAAACATTATTCTCATACACAGACTCACAAACATCAGTAACCATGGGTTCTAGTGTGCAGTTAATCAGTGCTTTTAAAATGTTTTAAAGCATACATGACAGAGAAGACGCTCTGCTGAAAAGTATGACAAAAGATATGTTTTTGCTTTTTATCTGGTCACAAAGGACATCAAACAGAAGGACATTTTAAGTCAACCAGATGATATATAATGTTTTTCTTCTTTATTGCAGGTTGTTACAGTTACACAAGGAAAAAATAACATCTACTTCTCAAACTACAGTTTGCACCAACTTCCTGGTTTGCCTGGGTCAGTGCAGTTAGCCACATAATGTTGCAAATTAGCTAAATGTGCCAAAACTAAATATTTGCAGTGCTGGAGGAGGGTTGACTATCAAACACATTTCTATCTTAAGTTCAAGCAGACCCTCTCAGCGACACAGAAAACAGGTTAACGTTTACACTGACTGTAGGACTGAACCAAAAAGGCCATGGAGCTCTTCAGAATTGACTGTTCAAATGACAGTTTGTCATATGAACAAGGTCACTGACCTATCAGGATGTTTTCAAGCTGGCAACAGCTTCCAAACAGACAGACAAAGCAGCAGCCGCACCTATTCTAAAGGCTGGTTTGGCTGGGGCAGAAACTTCACCAGGAAGTGGAGATAAAAGCTCAGTTTCTCCTGTTCCTGCTCCACAGCAGTAAAAAGAGAGGAGGACTAAAATACACAGCAGGGGGTGAAGTGTAACGGTGAACAGGAAACTAATGGCATTTAAAGTAATTAGCTTTTAAAGTCAGTATGAATATTGGTGTTCAAGTGGCATTTAAATTTTTTGAATGTTTTCATTCAATAACATTTTGCTGTACTCAAAGGTGATGGAAAATACCAAAGTAACAAAAACTTTTTAAACTAGAACTTTAACATTGATCTCAGTGATTGTTGTGTTAGAAATTTGACTGGTTTTATGTTTGACACCACTCTGCAGTGCTCTGCAGACCAAAAACTACATGTAATAGTTTTGTGGAGCAGGTAGATGTCCTGAGGGAAGTTTTTTTTTACCTGCTTTGTGGCTGTTAGCTGTAATGCTAGTGGTTAGCATTTTGAGTTTGCTAATCACCGATAAAAAGCACAAGAAGAAGAAAAAGAAAATGTTTGCTTTTTCTGTTGACAGGTGGAGCCTGGGCCTAAAAGTAAGACAGCAATGTCTTTGGAGGCGAAGCAAAGAGCTAAAACCAGAGTGAATATCGGCACGACCTTGAGGGAGCTAAAGGAGGCTACAAAATCATGGACTGATAGTGACCTGGCTTTGTTGCTGCTGGACTTGTAAGTAATAATATTTTTTGTCCAACAATGTGAATTCTTTTACTTTGTGGTTTATTTTAGTATTAGTTGGCTCATGTTAGCGTTAGCTCGTTGTTAGCACTAACTACAGCAGGGTTGTTTACGACCGTTGTAATTCCCTTTCAAACAGTAGGGCAGAGGAGCAGAAAACTGCTCAATGTTATTTAAATTAGAAACCTTATTTTGGGGCTTTACTGAGACTGTGGTATTTTACTTGATTTCCTGAATGGCCTTCTCAAACCTAATCTCAAAAATGAAAAAAATTCCAACTATCGTAATGTAGAAACCATCTTTGATGATTCCTCGTACACAATCTGGTGTGTAATAAACTTTAATACTATAAAGAACACATTTAATACAGGTTATTTATCTGTTAACATTCAACTGATCATTTGTAAGCTGTAGAAGAGCCGGTTTACTATATGACTCACTCATTTGAAACCTTCTGTATTGGATGAGTAGTTAGATTAGCTTTGACGCCTTTATCTCAGTCACCTTTGTGGTCTCAGAGAAAGTTTATCTTAGGAGATTGTGTTACCAGCTAAAAGTATTTATAGGGGAATATCACGTCAGTGTCACTGCCAGTAACATCCCACAGAGCTGAAGTGTTTCAACACCAGCCCTCAGATGTGACTAAAAATATTTATGAAAAAAGAAGAATGCACACAGAGAGGAAAGTTTCCTCTTAGTACTTCTGTTTCTCAGTCACGGAGAGGTAACAAAATTGCTTAATATTCTGTACAAAATTCTTGCAGCTGCACAGCAGTTGCAATTTTGTAAAGCCCTAAATTTTGTCACATACTGGAATTCCCTCCCAGCATGCACTAGTGCAAGAGCTTCTAAAGACACAGCTGTCATGGTTAGGAATACCTGAATTATTAGATCATCTTTATTTATTTATTTTTGCAAACAGAACATTTTTAGGTCTAATTACAGTTAAAGTCGAATAAAATGCTGAGAAAGCTCACTGAAACACCTTTGCTCAAAAATAAGAGAGAAAAGGTGAAGGACAAGATGCCCTGCTAATAAAAGCTGTGACTTTAGATGATTTCATCATGACATAACCTTTTTAAAGTCTACATATAAACAAATGTACAAGAAAATCATGATAAGATGGGATTTTAATAAGAATAACTTAGAAATTGTTCATCAAATCACTCAAACAACCAATCAAACAAAACAACGCTAGTTTGCACAACAATAAGACTTCCCAACAGTCTCGCAAAGAAAAACTTATTTCTGATGAACTGGCAATTTATCAAATCCCCTTTAAAGAGATGCATGGATCACGAAGGTGACTGAATTAAAGTTGTAACCAGTTATGAAGTTGTACTCACCATCTCTGCAGCAACAGTCCTCTCAGAGTGGAGCGATCCGAGGACCGAGTGGTGAATTGTGTTTGTTCTGAGTCTCAGTGTGAGTTTCTGCTGCTGGCCGAGTGAGAGCGGCACTGAAGTTCAGAGAGAGAGAGACACCAAGCATCTGACTCAGGGTGTGGATGTGAGTGTGAGTGTGTGTGTGTGTGTGTGTTTGGGGGGACTTCAGCTGCTCTGGTTGTGACATAAGCATTTGTCTATAACTGAACACTTCCTCTCTAAGTAATGAGTGTCTTTGTGTGTGTGTGTGTGTGTGTGTGTGTGTGTGTGTGTGTGTGTGTGTGTGTGTGTGTGTGTGGTGTGAGGCTGCCTCTGTTATCTCTTGGGTTAGATCTTATGGATTTGCCTATCTGCTGCAAACTCCCTGCAGGCCACCCTTTGGCACATTTTTAAAAAAAAGCAACAACACCATCGACTGTTCCATTGAATCCTATTGTATGACATGTTTTTCCATCCAGAATGTCACATGAGAGAAAATCTGTCTCTTTAGAAGACAGTATCATACAGTCTGGCCATAAATGTCACAGAACAAAGTTACCAGTTACCTGCAGCTGTGCAGCAGTCTGACCACTTCCTGTCCAGTGCACGAGGTGAGAAAATAATAATGCAAAAGTAAAAAAAACGATAATACAAAATTATAACAATAACAAAAACATTATTGCTAAACATAGACAGAATTTGGTTCAACATAGCGGTCAAAGATGATTTGTTCTACTCGTTCTTTGTTGCTTTCAGACTTTCTTCCTCAATGTTTAAATAATCCTTTTTATTTCTAACACAGGTTGCTGTTTTACATCAGAAATATAAACATGGATGTTTTTTGCCTGTGAGAAAGAGAAGGCTGTGGTGTGCAATAGGATTCTCTCGGTGGGACCAGGAGTCTTTTGGAGGCGCAACATGATGCAAATTTACACACAAGTAGTTGATAGCTATTTATTTTGGTAATCCATCCTTCTGTGACGGGAGTTCTTTGTAATTTGAATCCTGGACTATTTTGAATGCTGTTAGTTTTGGTTTATTGTCTTTTGTCATTTAAATTTAAGTCGCAAACTGCAGCCGCATTTTATTCCTAGTTTTTATAGTGTTTAGAAATCTGCCTAGAAATCTAGACCAAGCATTGCGGTAGCAAAAGATTTAGCTCAGCAGGTCGGCCTAGCCACGCTCAATCGTAGCTTCAGCAGGTCTACCATGAGTATGCCACATTGTTTGTTGCTCTGATTTGTCATAGCGCTGTCCAGTTTTGTGCAGAGACTGTTTGACAGGCAACCATAGATTTTGCCCCACCACTGGGTGGGTTGAATGGGTCGTGGCCAGACTAGAGGACGGCTTGCCAGGCTACTGTTCTGTTAGTGCGGCCCTAATTTGTTGCCATGCGTTCTGACCTTTCAAACTTCCTGATTTATTTAGTGGCCAATACTCTTCCTGTTTACTTTGAATTAGTTTTACTTCTGTCTTTGTTCATCTCCACTTACCTGTTTGTTGTTGGGTTTCCACTTCAGAACAGTTTCCTTTCATCTCTGCTAGATTGCGATCAAGGTCTTGTTCACTTCACATGTTTGACACACTTCGAGTTGTACTCCGTTGGACGATCGGGTCAGAGATTTGTCTTTGTGTGCTGTTCTAAATTCAGGTTTTTGACTTATTTTTTGTTACCTCAGTCTTGCTTTTGCTCAGCTTAGAGCCTCCTTTGTGAACTGGCTTCAAAACTTTCCAGATCCCACTTTTCACATTCTTCACAGAATCAGTTAAACTAGAGGCAAATAAAGTACATTTTGTTGTGTGGAGGGCTGGTCAGATTAACACGTATTTATTGTAAACAAGTAAGATTTTCATTCTCTAACAAAAACTTCATGATCACTTGGAAGCATTCTTGCTTTCCACAGAAAACTCACATACAATTTGTCAGCATAAGAAGATGATTGTCTTTAAACTCAAACCACCTTATGCAACAAACACAGCCTAGGTGACCTTAAATTAACTTTTTAAGATGATCTATTCTAATGAGATTTAACCACATGCTTCTTGTTCTATGATGAAACTGGACCCAGTTAAGTGCAGTCTACAGGTTATGGAAATTCCTCACATTTTGAGACTGTAAATAATAACTGCTGAAGCTTCAAATGTTGACTTTATGAATATGTAAAAATAAATACCCAGCCAGCATTCTGACTATAACATAGAGGCCAGCACAGTCTCTGGAGTTGCTCCAGCAAGCAGAAGGTTAAATCTCATTGTGTTACCTTAAAGGCCCAGTGTGTAATATTTGTATCTGTTTACTATCAAATCCTGTGTTTCCAGTTCACAAACTTGCCCTTTTTCACTAATCTTTCTCATCATCGCCAAATCTAAATATTCCTTTCAACTTGAAATTTGACATTTTTAAATATATGACAGCTAAATGGTGTGTATATATATATACTGTATATATATATGTATGTATATATATATATATATATATATATATATATATATATATATATATATATATATATATATTATGTTCCTTATTATTCAAAATAACTACAAAGGTTTTACATTCTGCAGCTGTTCCAGTTTGAAAGACCATATATATATATATATATATATATATATATATATATATATATATATGTATATATATATATATATACATACACACACACACACACACATATGAACTTTACATTAATGGTCCCTTTATTAACATAACCATTATTTTAACTATTAGGTGTCCTTAAGGACGGGGTGTCTACTTAGTAATGCATTTCATAAGCAGTTCTTAATACTTTATTAAATAGTTTATTATTGCTTAGCAATGACCTAAGTCACTTTAATAAAGAGATCCTTATTGTTAAGTGTTACCAAAATTAATTTTCACCCAATTCCTAACTCTAATGTCTGATTAGCCTGCCACTCTAAATATTTCAGCAGTAATCTATGAAAAACTGAGGATGTTTTTTTTAGAGAGAACATTTATGTGAGATTTTCTCCTTTAAATAAAAATAACAAAAGAGAAGATAATTTCTTTATTTGACAATTAAAGATAAGATATTTTCATTAACATATGTGAGGACGTGTTTCACTATTTTAACGGTATGGGTCACTGAAAAAAACATTTTTAAATATTATTTCTGATTATAATCAGCCATTCTGAGTTTTTTATGCAGGCTGAACATAACAGTATCCTACACCTATCTGCTGCATTAGCTTCTGATAGAAAATAGACAGAAAAACACTTGGTTCAAAAAATCCTGACAGATCTTTGTCACATTGTCAGTTAACATTCATGGACTCACCCATCTTGACTCAAGATGGGGAAGGCTGTTGTTGGTTTAGCATCCAGGCAACAGCAGACACAACATTTCGGCTAGTAGAAGCTAACCATTAGCAAAAGCAATTCTACCACACAGCAGAACTTCTCAAGGCTTGTGTTATTTGTGGAGATAAAACATCAACGTTGCAAAAAAAAACTGAGTCAGTGGTAGAGTCATGTTGCTGTTAGCCAATCAGAGTCAAGATGTCCAAATATTGGGAAAGACTCCAAGTCTTGCTGTGTTCTGCTCTCCTCTGATGTGGCATTCTGCTAGGTCCCGAAACAAGTCCATCTGGCCTTTTTTACCTCAGAGTACGACTTACAAGACATTCATTCCTTGAGACCACTGCTAATGTAATAATTTAACAAGTGAACCATACTTTAAAATTTCCAACAAGTGTCTAACTCTAACTATGTCTGGCCTGCCGCTCTAAACATTTCAGCAACTCTGAAGAATTGTGAAGGTTTATTTTTGTTTGTTTTGGGGAGAATTCATGTGAAATTTTCTCTTCTAAATTAAAAACAGTTAAAGGCAGGATCATTTGTTTATTTGACAATTATAAATTTTTTTCATGTACATATGTGGGGAAGTGTTTCACTATTTAGAGCTGATTTTTCTATTTCTTGCTAATTTAGAGAATATCCATCCTTCTAGTTGTGGCATCAACTCTACTTATGTTGTTTTAATAAACTCTTTCCTCTGAGTCACACGTGTTTATTTCAGTTGTTCCTGTATGGTTTACTTATTTCTTTCCACTACATGTACATCTTTTCTGCCTCTTCTTCGTCATATCCAGGATAGCGCCCTTCTTCGCTGCCTCCACCTCTTCCTCCTCCAGTCTCAGGGCAGCTGATCCCTAGTCTCTTCTGGAGCTTTGCCTCCTGGACGCGAAGCTCCATAGAGTCCACCAGGTCATAGATGTTATCCAGGGACCACAGGGGGGATGGGAACCATGCCTTGACATCACCGTCTTTTCCCACAACCACCAAACTGAAGTAGTCCTTACTGATTTTGAGCTGTTCTCTCAGGTTGTTCACCATGTCGCGTGATAATGGCTCTACCTCACTCTGACTACGACCTGGAAAAGGAAATGACACACAGTGAAAGCTGATGAAGAAACAAAAGTTTGCCACAGCTTATGATTATGAAATTATTGTATAATTTTTAGTCACAATATTGTGAAAAATATCTCTATTTTGGGTAGCAATATTGACTTGTGCACTTGCACAGTTCTGTAAAAGGGTTACGTACCATTTATTGGGAGTAACTCGACAGTCCCTGATGCTTTTTCTCCATTTCCAGTCAATTTTAACATGGCAAAGTGGCGAATACCTGAAGGGTTAAAAGAGCACACAAAGCATGAAGTTATGTGAAAATAATACCACCTTAAAAAGATTTTTAGATTGTTTTGTTTGACTTGAATGTTTCAGATTAAGAAACACTTAATTATCTGTTAAAACCTGAGTAAATATAAAATGCATTTTGTCTTCTTTATTTTTTTATTTGTTGATCTGAAATTTTTAAATGTGACAAAAACGGGGAAAAAAGACGCCTGTGAGGAGATAAATACTTTCTCACAAAACTGTAAACTTTAAAATGTTATTAAAAATGCTCCAGTGAACAGCATGTATAATGGTGGCCAAACAAGATCAGCGGTCCTCATAATCAGAGGGTAACCCTGGCTCTATGAAGTTTTCATGATTCAGAAAAGAAGCTGAGATACTCAGAAACTCACCCAGGCTGCACTCCTGACCACTGAGAGCAGAGATTTGCTGCTGGAAGGAGTAGTCATCATCAGAGGGAGCAGAGATCAGCAACAGTCTCCGCTTAGACATAAACCTAAACATAAATGTAGACACCAATAAATGTTAGCCCTACTCAGTAACACCCAGTCGCCTGGCCCCCCAAAAAAGTTGCCACCCAAAAAAAATAGGTCACACACTCATGTTTTGTTAGATCAAGTTTGGTTTTGATAACAGCACACTTTCGCTGTGGCATTGTTTTAATAAGTTTCTGCAACATCACAAGGTTTATTTCCATCCAGTGTTGCATTAATGTTTCACCAAGATCTTGCATTGATGATGGTGGAGTCTGACCACTGCACAAAGCCTTCTCCAGCACATTCCTCAATGGGGTTAAGGTCTGGACTCTGGTGGCCAATCCATGTGTGGAAATGACGTCTCATGCTGCCTGAACCACTCTTTTATTATCTGAGCCTGATGAATCCTGGCATTGCCATCAGGGAAGATGGAATAACCTGGTCATTCAGTATACTCAGGTAGTCAGCTGACCTCATTCTTGTATCACATCCTGTTGCTGAACCTAGACCTGACCAGCTGCAGCAAGCCTTGATCCTAGCACTGCCCCCACAGGCTTATACAGTAGGCACTAGGCATGATGGCATCACTTCATCTGCCTCTCTTCTTACGCTGATGCACCCATCACTCTGGAACAGGGTCCATTAGGACTCATCAGACCAGTTTTTAATAATGCATTAGCCAGTTCTTAACCCAGTTTTAGTCGTTTCTCAATCTCCATAGATGTTTTCTCTGCTTTTTGCATGCCAATGATCTGACCCTTCTCAAACAGACTAACATCTTTTCCACGACCACCAGATTTGTCTTTCCATGTGGTTGTTAAAGAAATGAGAAGCACCTGATTCCACCAGTTGGGGTTAAATAACTTGTTGCAGCTAAACGATAATCACCCGTGCAGTACATATCCAATAGGAGGCTCCTACCTATTTAGTTACAGTAGTTAGATCCAGGTTGCAACATGTTTTTAGCCAGGCAGTTTATTTGGTAAATTAACAAGAAAACAATGTGAAATTTGTGTCACTTTTCCAGGAATGATCTTCATTTATTTTTTGGTCATTCTGTGTGTTGTCCACCTGAGCAAGGAGTTTTCCGCTCTAGGATCCTGGGTGTCTTTAGAGCAAACTGGAAGACTTTTCCTCTCCTTTTCTTTTTCTGCATATCTTGAAGAAAAGTTATCAATGTACTCAAATAAAGTTGAGCTTGACGGGGGAGCTTCAAAGACTCTCTGCGGCAAACATAAGAGGAAGTTATTGAAAAGAGATAAAACTGAGTCAAATACAAAGTGATATTCAAATAAATGCTGTTAACTGATTCTTGCCATTTTTTTCCATAACTCCAGAGAAAACTGACTGAGTTGTTTTATTTATTTAAACATTTTCATGCAGTAACACTGTCTCTTACTTTGGGCTGAATGTCATGATCAGTCACGGTCATTGAGAAGAGGTCAGAGGTCGACAGGCCAAGCTCAGATCTTAACAGGGGAATTAGACGAGAGTCCAAAACCTGTTCTGATTGGTCGCTGAGGGGAGACCCTGAAATACACAAACAGAAAACAGAAAAAACACAGTGAACAGACTATAAAAGTATCACTAAATGTTTTTTTTAACTTTAAGCTAGAACTTTAACATTGTTCTCAGTGATTGTTGAGTTATAAACTTGAAAAGTTTCATATTTGACACCACCCTGCAGTCCTCTGATGGCCAGATGCTGCACTTAACAGTTTTGTGGACTGTGTAGGTGTCCTGAGGGTGCTCTTTACCTGCTCTGAGGCTGTTAGCTATTACATTAGCAGTTAGTTTTGTCAGTTCGTCAATCAGCAGTAAAAAGCACAAGAAGAAGAAAAAGTCAAAGTTAGATTTTCTGTTGGCATCATGCGGGGCCCAGAAGTAAAAGTAAGAGAGTAATGTATTTGGAAGTGAAGAGCCAAAACCAG
The DNA here is from genome assembly GCF_043380555.1 of Nothobranchius furzeri. Taxonomy (NCBI): domain Eukaryota; kingdom Metazoa; phylum Chordata; class Actinopteri; order Cyprinodontiformes; family Nothobranchiidae; genus Nothobranchius; species Nothobranchius furzeri. Next base: position 50,418,082 of record NC_091746.1, read on the forward strand.
AGTAAACATCGGCACAGCCTATGCTAGTTTGAGGGAGCTAAATAAGGCTACAAAATCACAGACTGATGGTGACCTACCTTTGTTGCTACTGGACTTGTAAATAAAAATATTTTTGCCCAACAGTGTGGAACTTTTTATTTTGTTGTTTATTTTAGTATTGTTGGCTCGTGTTAGTGTTAGCTCATTGTTAGTGTTAGCTACACCAGGCTGCTGCAGGGTTGTAATTCTACTTCCAACTAGAAGAGCAGAGGAGGAACCTACACTGTTTTAAACTGCATCACTTGCCCCTCAGTGATCAGTGAAAAACCACTGGTGATGTCATGTCCTGCACAAGACTTGGTGAAGATGTGTCACAATGTCATCATAGAAATTATTAACAAAGAGCAAAGTGAGCTGAGTTAAAATGTAAGTATTTTTTATCGAGAACCTCATTAGCTCCCAACATATTGCAGAGCTATTCTTCTTGAGGGGCATCTTGAGGGTTTTTCAAATCAATTTAACAGAGAACTGGAGTAGAGGGACAATATTGATGCTCATTTTAGCCTAAGTAATGAGATTACTTGCACAGGGGAACCCTGGGTTTTATTCAATAACCACCACTGGGAAAAACACCTTTAACCTTTTTTAAATGTACCTAACAGCTAACTCAAAAGTTGTGGGAAACTGGAGAAGTTAATTACAAAAAAATTTTTACTTTTTGCATTAGCTGAATACATTTACTGTTTTCCTATTGTGGACCTTCATTTGATGTTTTATTTTTTATTTTTACAAGAGCAGTTAAATGATTGAAATAACACTAACGTCTTGATGACATTTGCAGGGAACAACCAATTGACATCTGGGAGCAAGACAACCAAATAGAAGTAAATAACTCTAAGCGTAGTCCTACCAAGCTGCTGGTGCCGCAGAGTGAGCGTGGCGTCACTTCCCTCACCCACACTGGTCACCACCGTTATCTTTCTGACAGCGAGCTCACACTGATGTCTCTTGTTCTCCTCAGTCTGCTGGATGAACAGTGTAGCATCTCTGCTGGGTGTTGAGATTAGCTTGAGCACAAAAAACAGACACACTCTGATGTTCAGTTCATCATGGTTCTTGTTGGAAAAATAAATACTCAGAAAGCAAAACAAAGAAAATACAGAATTGTAAAACTTTCTCACCATCAACCTCCTGGAGCCTCTCAGAGTGTCCAAAAACCTCCCCAGCGCTGCTTTATCTTCCTCACTTACTTCTTGGTTTGACTTTTTCCCCCTTCCTTTTCCTTTCTTTCCTTTCTTTCCTTTACCCTTTTTCTTGGAGCTCTGTTTGCTCTCTGAATCAGACTTTTTATTTGGCTCCTCTTTATCTTGGATGTCTTGATCTCTCTCTGTTTTCTGTCCATCTTCAGAGGGAGGCCTGCCAAAACATGGCACAACATTATGAATCCTTCAAATGATGAATTCAAACAGTTAACGAGCACAAAGATGATGGTACCTATCCTTCTTCACTTTCTCGTTAGTCTTTGGAACAGTTAACAGACTGGATTCTTTAGATGGTTCCCAGCCATTGCTGCGTGACTCTTTGTCCTTTGCAGATCCAGCCGCCCCTTTACGGATCACAAACCTCGACCGCCCACTCAGGATGTCCTGGATTTTACTCTTCAGAACAGCTTTTTTGTCCAAAGGTTTCTTTTGCAAAACCGGCACTGAGGTTACATTTCCCTCCATCTGAGAATTCGGCATCATCTTCTTCATCACCTTTTTGCGTTTCACCACAACCTTCTTCTTGGCAGTTTTACATCTAAAACATAGAATGTCACAATTATGAAACTGTATCTGGGAAGGTGCAGCTCCTACGAACTAATGAAATTGTTAAAAAATCTTATCAATAAAGTACAAAGGGAAAAAATCATTGCATAGAGATTTAAACTTGGTCTGATGTTTGTTTTAATATGAACATTTGCTCTTATTGAAATTGCATACATTTCCTCCAAGCCAGTGGCCACAACATTTTGAGAATGACACAAATAGTTTCTGACTGAGTTTTCAGCAGTTTACATAAATTCCAGAATGTTTTCAAATTTGATTAAAGGGACCGAACTTAAAGATGCAGAATGGTCTTTTTGAGGAGCATGTTTTGCCATAAAGCTTGAAATGCTCTTCACATACTGATGGCAACCGATAAATTAAATGTTTTGTCACAAACCGTAAAATTGTATTCGCCTCTGAAACATACAAAATCTCATCCAATCATTGTTCACGTCCCGTTCTTAGCGACTGGTTCACGATCCATCCATCACACTGCTCCTCTGACACGAATCACACTTCTCAGCTTGGAGCAGCTGAACGGGAAGCAAAGCCAGAGCTGGGCTGTCTACAGATGGAATGTTCCAGTTGTCATTTGTATATATAATTTAAGGAGTAGTTTTACATGTTCTGTTCTGCTCAAGAGGAGATAGTGGAGCAAGCGGGAAGAGGGTTGTGCCGGGTTCTGGAAGTTCAGCTTGGTTGTCTGTGGGGTTTCCCAGATTGTTGGTGGAACTGAGCTGCTGTACTGCTTGCTTTTCATACTTAAAATGTCACATTATCTTAGCTAGCATACTAAACTGTCAAAAGGCTACATAAGTGGGTTATATTAGGAATGATGGCAGAAAAGGTTCCAACGTTGGGTCAAAAATGTAAAACTAGCCTCGGAAACAAAGTGAAGTGTTGCTGTATACTAGAGCGAGAAATGAGCAGGGACAGACTGATTTTCTTTCAAGGTCCAGATGTTGGACTGCTGTGGATTGTTCTCTGTTACATACAGAAAAACAGGTGAGCTCTAAGATCAGTCTTGTCCTGCCCACACCGTATTTGCCAATTAAAAATACACGGACAGAGAACATGGATGTCGATAAAAACAAATCTACAGAAACACATTTTTTGCTTTTATGCTCAAATGGTTACTCATTACTCACAGTGCTCAAGTAATATTTTCTCTAGGTTCTTTTTTAGGTCTATGTCACTACTTTTTACATGCCGCTCACCTGTTTGGCCAAGGCGTTTAGCTGGACCCCTTTGCTTATATCGCTGCCTCCTGGATAACGCCACATCTGAGAGAGTTGCTAGTATCAGCTCGTCTTTCTCAGACAAAGGACCTTTACCACCAGCAAAATGTAAGAGCAAATATTTACCCCCTGCTCCACACTGTGAAAATCCACTCTTCCACATAAAAATTGCCATCACGTTGCTTTTTCTGTCTTTAGCTTGACTCGTTTCGCTTTCCAGCTGTTTCATATTGTCATGAACCTTACCCGGCTTTGGAAAAAGGATAAAAAAAATGTCCCCTCTGACATCCGATCTGGGTATAGAGTCCATTTTGCTCCACCCTTGACAGTGGTGCTTAGTTCCTTCCTGTTTGAACATATTTAGGAGACAAAACTACATTCTTCAGACGAGTGAAGCCACTCAGACCCATAGGCACCCATTCAAAATATACGCTTGTTTGTCTAGGGCTACATCCCACAATGCATTGTGATGTTACGTCACAACCTATTTTTAGCTACTACAATATTCATGACTAATCAGCTCTGGGAGAAGTAGTTGTTTGACAGCAAGCTGCAGGTAAAATTCAAACATCTATAAAAAGAAGGATGAACACTGCTTAATAATTATCAATAATTTTCATGAAAATCTATAAAAGGCTAATGATTACACTTAACCCTTAATATTTATACCTAACCCGTAATAAGGCATTCATTGAAGTAGTTAAGATATTAAAATGTCAACCCCAGGGTGTTAGTGTGGTATATAATTGAGCACCTTCTCAGTGGCCTAGTGTTTGGACACACCTTCTCATTCAGTGTGTTTTTGTTATCTTCATGACCATGACCATTTACAAAGGGGCCAACAAATACTAAACACCTCTGGGAACTCCTTCAAGACTGTTTGAAAACATTTCAGGTGACTACCTCTTGAAGCTCATCAAGAGAATGCCAATTGTATGTAAAGCAGTAATCAGAACAAAGGGTGGCTATTTTGAAGAAAATAGAATATAAAACATGTTTTCAGTTATTTCACCTTTTCTGGTTAAGTACATAACTCCACATGTGTTCATTCATAGTTTTGATGCCTTCAGTGAGAATCTCCCAACGTAAATGGTCATGAAGATAAAGAAAACACATTGAATGAGAAGATGTGTCCAAACTTTTGTCCTGTACTGTACATTATTAGAATATGTTAGAATATTACTGTATATATTTGAGGATTTCAGGGTCATCATCTTCCTCTTCATCATCATCATCATCACTGATGGTGAGATTGATGGGCACATTAACCATCCTCCTCCATTAAAATATATGAAATATAATTATTAATACTGTTACCATGATTATGAAGAGTATATCTAAAAAAACAGATTTTACCTAAAAATATACATCATTTATTTTACTTGTTCAAGACCTATGTTCAAATATGGCAGCTTTGATTTTTCATGCCATGATTTCACCAACTTCATTGATTTTAACATTTACAACACATGTATCCTTATCTAGCACAAGTCAACCTTCATAAACCCAGGATTGTTAGTTTAGTTTTAAACACAAGAGGAAACCAAGCTGTTTTCTGGCTCTGCAGACACACCGATATTCGGGGCGTCATAGCCCCGCACTGATTGGTGGAATGGTGCCATGGCGCAAACTGTGCCTAGTTTGACCTTTGATGATTAGTTCTGTGAAAAGGCAAACGGATGTCATTTATGGTGTGAGTGGAAGAGTCTAAATATAGACGATGGCCCTTTTAGGTAAACCATGGGAAATTTTGATGCAAATATGTGAAAAAAGCCACCACTGCTTGTGTCATTCTAAAAACATCTGACCACAGCTGTATTGTCTAATGCTGAGTTTGTGTGATTATCTACATTTGGCTTTTTACCATGTAAACAATTGCTCATAACTACTGAGAATTACTGGGAATCTCGTCATTTGGGTTTGAAAGAAAGAAACCAGCTCCTGTTTCACTCAAAAGCACAGAACCTAAAAATCTTTCAAACACAAGTTGTTTGCTAATATCATTCAGAACCTGTTTTGAACCATCTGACCCAAAGCTATGCAAATAGATTGCTATTTATTTGAACTTTTCCTTGTTCATGCAATAAAATGAGCTGAATGGAACAAGAACCTTAAGGTAGATCCTTTTCTAGTTATCTTCTCCAGCTTCCTCATGGGGAACTGATCAATGAGCTCAAAAATGGCGTCCACCCGGACTGGATAAGGGAAACGCTCGCTGACCTGCAGGTTCTTCTTCATAACCAGCATGTTGAAAGCTTGTTCCTGTAATGATTGTCATTAACCCCAGTTCAGGAGCAGAACAAAAACACAACAGCTCTGATGATGACAGAAATAAACTTAAAGTGACTCAGTCTTTCAGCAGACTGTTTACTTGGCTGGTTAGTTCCAGGTAGTGCAGCAGTTTGGCGACTGTGTCGGGATCCAAGCTCTCCACCATGGCATCCCCTTGGAAAGTAGTTTTCTGGATGCGACCTTCCATCATGGCATTCTGGATGATAGTGATGATGAAGGTGTCTCTCTCTGCTAGACGACAGTTCAGGCCTCTCTGAGATTAAGAAAGAGACAAAAACTAACAGAAAAACAGATCTGTTGACTGAGTGAGAAAAATACCAGAAGAAAAGTTTTATACCTGATCCATCTCCTCTAGTTGTTTCTCCATCATATGAAGGTAATGGTCATTGTGTGATGACGCTGTTATTACCCACAGCCGTTTCTTACCTGGAGTGGACATTGGAGTTGCGTGAACTGTAAATTATTTGCAGTAAAGGTTACAGGAAAAAATCAGCTGATCAGTTCATTTCACCTGCCTGCAAAGTCAGCCAAAAAATCTAGCTCTGGAGCCAAGTTTGACGATGATTCTCCAGCTCCCCTGTTGTCTTCCCTGTCCTCTACCAGTCCCAGTCCATGTTCGATTTCAGCCGGGAGGTCTGAGTAGTCCCCCCAGTCTCTCACATTTGGGTCCAAATGGTCCTTTGGCTTGTTCCCAGGAATTCCAGGCCAGGCGGTGACCGAACTCAGGCACATGAGGCTCAACAAAGAGGCCGACAACATCAGGTGGCGAGAGGTACACAAAT